>NC_142254.1:10660277-10813333 GCF_052056855.1 Sturnus vulgaris | reverse complement strand
CTTTTATGCACTGCAATTTTTTTCATTTCCTTATAAAAGTCAACTGGATGTGTTATCAACGTGGTGTTCTCCATAAGGTTAAGTTACCATGTCTGAAACTGCTTGCAACTAACATGCAGTCAGTCGATGGTGCAGTTACTCAAACATATCAGTCAACAACTTAGCAACAGGAAGAACCATAACGTCCCTCTGCACCTTGTCAACCATCCAATCTTCCCACAGAAGTGAGGACTTTACAGAAGGGAAAAGAAAAACCTGTGATTTTCCAGACTGACCTACTTACTCCTCAGCTGCCTACCTGTGCTAAGGAAGTGAAGTCCTGACTGACTAGAAATAAGTACAGTACTGACTCTGCTCTGGGCTCAGTGGTTGAAATCATGCTGTGTTTCAGGCTGAAAGCACCACATTGTTTAGGAAAGACTTCCCTTGCCCAATAAGGTGGAATTTGCAGCCTTACAAAAAGGCATCTTCCTCACAGGATGGAGTGCTGAGTGCAGCCCTTGTGGCCCAGCACACCCTTCCTGACCTCTGTGCGGGGATACAGTGCTGAGGGTCCGGCACTGCTGCCAGGAACGCTCTGCAGCATGGCAGTGTAGAAACAAAGGCTTTGTAAACAAAGTTCTGTGCTGAAAAAAATCAGTGCCAGGCCACTCAATATTGCCACAGCCTACTCTGTCCTAGCCTCAAAATCATCCAATTAAGGAAATCATAGAACATTGTAGGAATCTTAACACTGATTCACTTTTAAATTTGAAAAAACACATCCCACTACACACTCCCAAACCAAACCAAAATTCCTTTTATTGCTCTCCTTGAAGAAATTAAAATACTTGTTTTCCCCTAATAGGTGTTATATTATGAAAAAAACCCAAGTTACTGGACACCATCAGATGATCTGAACCTACAATGGTGCTCTTTCCATGTGGAATATCAATCCTGTTTTTACTTTCCCCAAAGCACTACCTTACTTATACATCACTCACAGCGAACATTCATCAAAGCAGGACTTGAAACAAGGCTAGGGATGTGGAAACTCCTAAAGACACAGATTTGATGAGAAAAGATTTCAGACTATACATGCTACGATTGAATAACTGAAGCCTAAAATGAGGATTTAATCCTGTGCCTTCCTTTTTCTCCCAACAGTCACTATCAAGAAAAACATCTGAAATTCTCTACTGTTCTCATAAGCTTTAAGGCTGCTCTTACAATAAAGGTTACATGTAGACTGCACCTATTGGTTACTTTAAGGGCTGATATAAAAGAATGACTAATAAAACTATGTCTGCTGTATTTAATCCCTTTCAGATCTCTTACCTTTTGCATGAACAAACAGCACCCAACAAAAGTGGAAAACTTCGGTCACAGTACATGGTTGTCGTCTTTTAGAGGAAAATACAGTAAGAAGACAGTAAGCTCAATGAATCAAAACTGATAAAACATCCTACTAATTCAAAACTAAGCTTTACTACAGTGTGGCCAAAATCTTACACCCTTCCCATAAACCCTGACTAAAGGAAATACAGAAAGATGCACAAAACCTAAAAGATATTTGGTGTAGGCAAAATCTGAACCCCAGTCTCAGCCTGCAAGATCAATTCTGCAGCACTGCAAATACAAATAGTAACAAAGAAACAAAGCTTCTGCTATAAAGTAAAATATCCACAAGATCTGCAGCTATGAAGAAATCCATGGGAGTTACTGGGCAGTGAAACAGACTGAGCTGTACTATGAGTTATTAAAGCCATGCAGATCATAAAAGGATCAAATTCTTCCTGTCTTTCCCACCTCTGCAACACTAGTGCTTCCCTTGCTTACAGGCTGATTGAAATCTCTCCCCTCTCCCCCATCCCCCAAATCACCAGAAACTCAGCAGCTTTGGGATTTCCTGCCCCTGTCAGACCTGAAACTGAAAAAGAGTTTCAAAATTTGCTGCAAGCAAGGACAAACCAACTCCGATATTATAAACAACAACTATGAAAATACAGTCAAAATACAACTAACAAAACAACCAAGCAGCTTCACTGCATTTTCACTAAAGTAATGCTCTAAAATCAGTCTGGAAATAACAAAAACACACCTCTGTTTTCTTCCTCTCTGTTGACGAGGTTGATCTTCTTGAGGATACCTGAAAATGTCCTGAAAAATGGGCTCATACTTCTTAAAAATGACTGCAGAAACGGTGAAGTTTCTCTCCAATCTCTCAGTTCGCTCTCTGAACTGGGATGGAAGATTTGCCATGTCTTCCCACTTCTTCATCTTGTTAAAAAACTCGATCAAGCTGGAAATACCGAACAGGTTAGATCAGAAAGGCCGTTTGTTTTTCTTGCAGAAATAAACTCTACATTTTCAATGAAAGTGCAATTTCTACTGCCCAAACTACTGATGAAATGGTGGCATTGCAAACGTGACAATGAACTCAGAGCCAGTCCTTCACCCATAAACATGGATGAGCTCAGACAGCTCCTGAAATATTTTTAGATCCTCAGCTGATAACCACGTTAACTATGTACTCACAGGTCTGGCATCTTCTCATAAAGACAAAATCAACTCCAACAGTTCGATTATTCTGAAATCAGACTTGCCTCATTTTTCTGAATTATTTATTAAATTAAATAAAACAAGTTGTGAGATCTACAATGTTAAGAATATTCTACAAAGCATGAAAAACCTCTTAAGTTTTGGTAAAATGCACTTTGTAAATTTGGCTTTAATTCCTTTTCTGCTTCTTTATCTACACCTTCTTTTTCAGTGTTATTAGTCTTGATATCCCAAATCAAAGAAATAATTTATCAACATTCCCTCAATTTCTGATTTGGAAAACAAAAGCTTATAGAGGAACACTTTTGCATTATTTAAATCAGCAGCAATGCTTCAACAGTAGAGGAAATAGGATAAAAAAAAAAGTACGTAAGAACATTTTTTGGTTTTATGTGACAATCTACGGAATTTTTAGAAAACCATGAGATTGTAATAAGTAAAGTCAATTATTTCAGTTTTATTACTTAATGGACATAAACATACACATATTTGTTCATCAGATTCTGACCTCATTTAGTGACATTAGCAAGAACATGTGAAAAATGAAATTTTCTTATGCAAAAATGGAGATAAATCTAGTGAACATTTTCACAGCAAACTACAAATGGTTTCTCATGTGAGAAGTTCACACCACAAAAATTGGCTGCTCTTCAATGACCAGCTTCTTTCTCCTTTGAGTGAAGGAAGTCAATCTCTTATTTTGAAAACCAGTATTTTTATGAACATAGTAGTGAGCCAAAGGAGCTGCCCTACTTCTGTGGCAGTGAGCTATAACACAAACATTCCAGGGATATAAAGTGTCTATCTTCAAAAGCAGGAAACAAGAAACACATTTAGCTTTTATTCTCTATTTCCAATTTCACAAGGTGATAAGCACGCTTTGAGATTTTCTAAGTGTCTAAAAATCAGGAAGAATAAAAGTTACCTTTGGTCTGAACAGCGCAGGATTCTGGTTAAGGATACATAATTTCCTTCCGCTGTTCCTCTGCTCACAGTTGGAATTGCTTTCCTGCAAGCCACGTACAAGGCACAAGCCAGCCAATGCATGTCATTTCCCTGTGAATCAAAACATTAGGCATCTAAAAAACTTCACTGAATAAGAAAAGCAGGCTTTTCAGCTACCCCAGCATCGGGGAAAGCACTGGGTCCTGAACAGATGAAGTCCAACCAGTGAGAAAGTTGATTCGCTGTTTCAAACTTCTGTTGTGCTTTGAGTTTTTAACTGCAGCAAAACAGGTGCTAAATAGACACCAAACACTGAACTGCAACAAAACTAAACTTACTAGTTACCATTATAAACTTCACATTTGGCTCAAAGTGTGAAGTATATTTTGCGTATATGAAAATGCATTCTTAGTGTTGTTCTTCTACAGCGTTTTGTACTGCTCAGATTTAAAAGAAAAAGGGGGAAAAAAAAAAGTTACAGTTCTTGCAACCAAAACATTCTTCTGCCCTGAAAGGACAGTAGGGAAAGAAAAACATCATTTCCATTTTGCTCTATATTACACAGTAGAACAATTATTCAATCTGGTACCTAAAGACAGAAATTAATTCTAATGAGCAATTGAAATTTCATTCTCCGTCTTTGATCAAACAGTAACACTTCAGTGGGAAAAAAGACGGGTAAACCAAGGGGGTCAAACTGAATTCGAGGCTGTGGTTTTGTCGAGCTCGATGATGTCAGGGGCCCAGGTGAGCGCACACCGCGGGGCAAGGCAAGGCTCGCTGCCTGCGATGTGACAGCGGCGCTGCCGGAGCGGGGGCTCCTCCTTCCCCGGCCCCGCAGCACCGAGCCCTGTCCGGCTGCGGAGCCCCGACAGCCGCCCGGCCGCCGGAGGGCAGTGCTGGGGGACCCGGGAACTGCCGAGGGTTATCACAAACGCCACCTTCGCTGGAGGAAGGCACCGATAAAAAGGCGCTTCCGAAGCTCCCGGGCGCGTCACCGCGTGTTCTTGTTTTCAAGACCGACGCGCCCAACCCTTTACCTTTTACCTTTCACCTTTTACCCTTCACCCGTCAGCCCGGGCCGTGCCGCAGCCGCTCAAGCCCCCCAAAACATAACAAACGTGATCACACCTGCGCTGGGCATCTCCGCGGGCCCCGCGCGGCTGCGGAGCGGAGCTGCCCGAGGCCACCGTGCCGCTCCTCGGCCGCACTACTGGGAGCTGGCGGACCACAGCGACGGGGGCTCTGCCATTTTTAACACCTTGCCGCCGCTACGACTCCCAATTGCGATGGTTATTCCCGGCCGGCCGGGCGGTGCGAGGGAGAGGCCGCCGCGCCTCCACCGCCGTCCCTTCCCTCCGCACTTCACCCCCGCCTCCCGCCGCGCTCCCCCCGGGCCGGCCGCGGCCCCTTCGCGCCTCCCTCACCTCCAGGGTGTAGTTGCGCCTCATGCTCTGGTAGCTGAGCCAGGCCTCGGCGCGGGCGCGCTCGTCCATGTTGAGGCTCCTGCAGAGCTCCTCGTAGCGCTGCCGGGTCTCGCCATCCTCGCCCGGCGGGGACGGGGCGGCGGCCGCGCCCCCCGCGGGACCCGGCTCGGCCCCGGCCGCGTCCTCGCCCGCCATGCCGCGCCCCGCCACTGGGGGGCAGCGCCGCGCTCCGCGCACCGCGCCTGCGCCACCGCCCCGCGCGTTCGAATCCAAACACCGAGGGACGGGCCCCGCCCCCGCCGCGCGCCGCGCCCGCTCATTGGCCCGCGGGGCGACCGCCCCCTCCGCCCACGCGCAGGCGCACGGCGCGCGCTCCAACCACGCACCGCGAGACGCGGCCCCGGCGGGGCGGGGCCCGGGCCGTGAGGGGAGCCCGGAACGGGCAGAGGGCGGGCAGCGCGCAAATATGTACACAAATATGTACACAAAAATATACAAGTATACACACACAGTGCGGGGTACGGGCTGTACAGAGACAGTGGGGGATAGGAAAGAGGCAGAAATAGCTCCCCTGGTTAAGTCCGAGCAGAGAGGAGGCTGCCAAAAATAAGATTTAAGTCCTAGAGCAGGTACTCGTCAGTTAAATGATCAGTAAAATAGGCTGCACTTGATTAAAAGAGATTTATTGACTCCGTTGGCTTGAATTTGTATTACTGGTATTTCACGAACGCTGAAAGCTTCAGGGGTAAAAAAAGAAATGTCAAGAAAAGATGATTTGGCTGACCTGAGATGTGATTCAGGACACAAATACACGCTGGTACCCAGCAGTAAGAAGAGCGGAAAGCCTGAGCTGGCACTGGAAGATGATGATGCCAGCACGGTCCCACTCAGACCTGCAGCCCCCCAGACTACCAGAACAACTCACAACATTAAAAATGCGTGTTTAGGCTGTATTTAATGTCTTACTTTTTTTTTTTTTTTTTTTTTTTTCGTAACACAGAGAAGCTGTGAACTTTGCAGTGAGGCCAAGTTCCTGCTCTGAGATATGCAGGGCATTGATGGGAAGCTCTCTGCCACCCGGACTATATAAATGATGTAGGGCTTTTCTGTTTAGCTAAATTTACAGTGTCTACTAAAACATAAAGCAGTAATAACTTATTCCTTCTCCCCTCTTTCCCTCCTGCTCCTCCCTCATTAAAAAGATGCAAGACTAATAAAGAGTTCTCCTCATATGGCATGTTAATTATCTGAGTAATTTCGCCTACTGAACTCCATGCTAGATCTACCAGTATGACAAGTAACAGCTACAAACACCCTCTCAGCCCAAGTCCCTCACAGCTGCTTGACTACCCCCCAGTCACATACATGTTTTACTGTCTGTAACCTCAAATTTCCCCATGAACATGCTCTTATCCCCTACTTTGAGCTGCTGCACACAGGTCAAACTCTGTCAAGCAGAGGAGCTGACATGGTAGTTCCCAAATCAAATGCTTTTGTTGTCTGAGAGCAGAAAACAGTGTAAGGACTAGTACCAGTTTTGGTGAGCACTAGGGAAAGTGCTCTCATCTCTTTAGATGATGATACTGTATCTGACATTAGGATCCCAAGAATTTCCCAAACCAGCCTCTCTTTTATTCTCGAGACCTTACCTGGAACACTACTGAGATTTGTGCACTGTCAGGTCTCGTTCACACTGGAAGCACACAGGAGGGAAAGCAAACAACTCCTCATTTTCCAGTTTAACTTCATGAAGGATCTTGGGCACTGCATTTTCCTTTCTTCCTTGAATGAGAGAACCTAAAAGGAGGCACCATTCAATTAAAAAAAAAAAAAAAAAAAAGAACTTGGAAAGCTGCTATCTTTATTTCCTTTTCCTCTAAATGTAACAAGAAATTATACTGCCCGTTTGTGTAACATTAGGGACATTTAGATAAGCCTGGACAGTTATTTTGTAAACTCCTCTGGCTACACGAGTACAATTAGTCTGCTCTACAGATGACACCACCAGCTCAAGGTCTCAACAACACAGATGTAAAATTTTAAATGTTGAGCAGCTACAGCAATCTAAATCCAACATTGCATTGGAACAGCCTGCTCATATGGAAGGCAATTATAGGTGTAATAGAACTAGATCAGAAACTGCTTATAAAACCAGCTGTTAGTAACTTGCACATCACAAGTAAGTTAATGTAACACCACTGTGCAAATCCCTTTATATTAACCCTGAACACCAGGCACATTTCATCTCACTACAGCTTCAATCAGAGCTTCATCAAACCTTCATTTTAATGGGTGATCAGCACTGTCACACTGAGCGATCTATGAAAAATGTATTACTAAATAACATGGCACAAAGAATTTTCTCAGAGACAAAATAAAATAAATAGGACATGACTTTGCCCTGGACACCTTGTTAAGAGTCTTACCTAACCATCATATCCCACATACTGTTTGGAAAAGTTTCAAAGGAGTGCCAGGAACTAACCACCAACATAGTGCCTAGATCACCTGTTTCTTGGGAATAGTTCCATTGAAAAATAGATCCTTCTATTTTAATTTATAGACCAAGACAACTGGATTCCAAAAACTAATTAAAAAAAATACTACTATGAGATTTTGCAGGACTTCCAAGGATAAAAGAAACAGAGAAACTGAGAACAGAGCTCATGTATATGTGAACTTTTATCACCTGTGTACAGATCTGCAGAAGCAGAAGCTCAGAAAGGATGATCAGGACCTGAAGACAAAAATCAGACTGAAAGAAATAAGGATACCATTGAATCATTGAAATGCAATGCCAGGTTAAAAGAAGGTGGCATCGGACAAGCAGGGACAACTTGGGTTCAGGAGAAATGTCTGTGCCCTGTGTGAAATACATGCAATAGTTAAGTGTTGTGTACACAGTTAAAAGCTTTAATAAAGATACAGAAAGTAATGCAAAGTTTCTTTTAAAAGAGACTGAAAAGGTACTTACTTCCAACTGCCAACGTGCTTATTTAACTTACTATTATTATTATTAACTTACTGCCAATGTGCTTATTTAAAATTAAGGTAATTTTTAGACCAGAACCTAGACCATATACTCTTTTCTAACCGTAAGTACTGTAGGGTGGGAATAACAGCTTGGTTTTAAGACCAGAGAGCTAGAGGTAACTGATTCCCAGTGAAATGATACAAGGGTAAACCATGGTCTTGGGCAGTAGGTGTGTTACACATGTCCTTCCTTTGTTTGCCGGGTTTTTTTTAAGGTCTTAAGAACAATTTCATTTCAAAACTTAGAACTGAAAGTTGGGTTTTGCTCCTGGAAGATCCATGTTCAACCCTTACACAGCATTACTTTCACATACTGAGGCCGACATCACGGGTAGTCAAAGAATATGTTTAATAAAAAATAATTAAACTTCCATTTGCTCTATAGAACATCATAGAAAGTAATTCAATAAATTACAAATGACTTTTTAAGACGCTTGTTCAACTACAGAAAGCAAATTCAGACTACACAGAACACAACTGGCAAATATTGCAAATGTCCAAAAAAAACCTGGACTAAGACTTGGATCATGAAGCCTGAAACAAGGGATAGAAATACAAGGCAATAACAGCTAAGGTTTTTTTAGTAACTACCAACACACACTTTATCATCACCTTGGATATCCTTTTAATTTTAACTTCAGTATTAGTGTAATTCTACTGAGGTTTCCTTATAACCCTTAACTTTATACAACCGTATTTGCATATAGTTTAGCTGATAGTGGGACACTTTTTCCCCCTCTGGATCAAACTGATGAAAAATAACCCAAATATAATTATGTTCAAGTCTACACCAGCCTTCATTACTTGAAACTGTAATTGCCTTATTACATAGAAAGAATCACTAGAACAGTAACCAAACTTACTTGACCATAATAGGAAAATACTTTATTTCATAAATCTGATATAAATTAGGTTTTAGCCACAAGATTTAGGACTTGTTTTGTGGGGGAAGGGTGGGAAGTGATGGTATTGTTGACATACTCCATCAGCAAACAAAGTTAGTAACTGCTTGTAAAACTTTGGCTATTTCATAGATGCATCCTAGTTAAATAAAAGTGCTATATTACAAAGGGCAAAATATTAAATATGAAATACTTTTTATTTTAATGATGAAGAATTGGCTACCCCCTTCTCTTGGCAGTTTTTGATTTTCACTATTGCTAAGACACTGCATGAAGGGCCAAAAATCAGAATACTATCTGGGAAAATACGTAACCAGCACAATCCAAATGGTACTTGTATAATTGTGTAATTACATCTAATACTGCTTCTAATCATGGGGCTAGTTATTTTGCACATAGAAACTTATATTTCATTGGTAAAGTTCTTGATAAAAAACAACACAGTTGTTTTACTGTACAAGCAAGCAACAGAACTATATCAAAATATACAGTTTTTGTTTTTTATTTTTAAATTTATCCCTTTGTAAAGCTTTTTCCATGACTTTCACTAGTACCTGTATCTATTTTCTCTTAACACTTGCCTATTCCTGGACCATAAATGATGTAACCAAGGTCAACTGAAGTCTCAGTCAGTTCAGAAGTTCTGTAAATGTGAATCTGGGCCTCGACCGTGTCAGAGTAATAGCAGCTTAAGAAGAAGGAGGAATCATATCACACATCAAATCTTTCTTAGTTAGATTTTATATAGTAAAGGGTTCTAAGGATTTGGACTTAAAACAGATGCCTTATGCCCTGTTACTGTGGTTTCTAGGAATAATTTGTCTTCCTTACTATTCAAAGTGCTTTTTTCTTTAGTGGGTAACTCAGCATAATATATGAAGTGATATCCCAATAATGATTTTGGATAATATTTAATATTTAGTCAGATTTAAATCTGCAGAGAAGTTTAAACTCAAAAGGAGTTCAAAACTATCTGTTGTACTTTATTTACCATTATTAACTGGGAACTCCAGAAGGTTTTATGACATAAAACACAAATAGAAATCTACACAAACAAAGCAAACAAACAATTTTTACATGAATTATGCAGTGTTGAAAGGTCTTTTCAGTGGCACTTTATGACAGTTTGCCTCTTCTGAGTCTTGGGGAAATTAGTCCTCATTTTGGGACTTTTAATTCTGCAGAGGGAGCCCAAAACTTTGCAAGGTGTAAACTAAATAGACCTGCGTGGTGCCAAGTAGCACGAGGCAAGACAGTTTTTGCTTTAATTTCCCCTTAGTGCTGTCAAAGAGAACAGCTGCAGTAAGAGGGAAAGAAAACCCCAACAGTCTTATCTCATGTAACTCAGATTTTAACATGCTATACAGGATGTCTTTAAAAAACAAAACAAAACCTGAAAACAAGTAATAGAAACCAATGTAAACTTCCTAAACTAACTCAGCTGAGGTAACAGGTAGCCAGTTTAATTGGCTGATTGGGAAAAATTTATCTTCTTTTAAACACACTTGTACCTGAATTGGAAACAGCAGTGCATCACAACACTAGAGCATTTTCATGTAATTAAAGCAATGGATGGTGATGTAGATTCTACAGCTTTCATGACATTCATTAGCTGCCCAAATTATTGCTGAGTTTTGATCTGTAAATTATAAGTGTCAAGGAGGCTGTAAAACTATATTCAAATTAAATCAATAATATGCATAAAGTATTCTGTGTTCACTGCAAATATATTAAATATACAGCTCTTACTTGAGCATTATTTTCATAAAATTAACCCCCCAACAAAATTATAATGCCTTTTGTTGTAATTTTACACCATTGTGTATTTGATAGTACATACAAGTTCAGAAACTTATGAACTTCAAGAAATATTACATGCAAAACGTCTCTGAAAGCAGTTTGCACTTCTAAACAAATACTGAAATGTTCGGTCAGTAAATCATTGATGCACTCAACACTGGGTTATTTACAATGAATAATTAAAGAATAAATTCAAAATCAGTTTATAATTTAAGTGCAGAGTCTGGGGTCAGTCTTCATCGCTCGAATCCGAATCCTCAGATGAAGATGATGTACTGTCAGATCCAGATGAAGCATCTGCTTTCTCTGAACCCTCATCTGTGCTGTTTTCGTTGTGAGAGCTTGGCTCCGTTCCCCCTTTGTCTTCCTGATCTCTAACCCTAGAATTTTCCTCCTTTTCTTCTGTGGGCTTGGCTGAGCCTGTGTCATTGCTTTCACTGTTCTGTACATCGAAAATATTAGACTGAGACAAAGCTGGGATATGAAGATTAAGGCCTGGAGTGAGAAGCATCCCTGGGTAAAGTATGTTGGACAAAAGTAAAGGGTTAAGAGAGAGAGGATTGGCAGCTGCGGCGGCAGAGGATGTTGAAGGAGAACTTGAAACAGAGTTTTCACCACCAGTATCCGTATTTTGGTCTTCTGTCCTTTCTTTCTTTGCATCTGTCTCCTTGGAATCGTTTCCCTTTTTCTCCTCCGACACGGATTCTGCGGACTTTGTCAGGAGTCCCCCCATGCCCAGCAGGTTTGGTAATCCAGCCATCCCTGACAGCAGCATGGGGAACATGGCAGCCACGTTCTTGGCCTCTCCAGCGGCGGCGAGGCCAGCCGGCATTCCCATCAATCCGGCCGTCACCTGCAGCGACTGCAGGTTCTGCAGGTTGTGCTGCAAGGCCTGCAGGCTGGGCAGGTCCACCCCCGGCAGCAGCCCGTTGGCCAGCAGGGGGTTGACGGGGACGCTGGCAGCGGAGGCGGCCGCCGCAGCCGCCGTGGCCTTGGCCATCTCGCTCTTGGGGCGCCTCCCCCGCCGGCTCACCTCCTCCCGCACCACCGGGCCCGTCAGGATGCGCTCAAACATTCCCTCGGGGAGGAAGCCCTGCCAGAGACACAGCGGCACTTTAGTGCGGTTGGGAGCTTGGGGATGGCAAAGGAAAAGCCAACGGAGAACAAAGGCCTCGTCTCCAGACAACTCCCTGGAACTTGTGATGACTTTGTGCTACCCCGTGTCCCCATCTCCACTGTGAGGGATCTTCTGACACCCTCTGCTAGCTCACCCTTCATGGTTTCCTGGCACATCAAGCCAAATATAGCTAATTACAACTAATATATCTTATAATCTAAGATCTAAACCAGCATTGCTTTGAAATATTAGCACACAGCAATCACTTGACAGTTTAATTAGTTTTCAATTTAAAGTTAAATATGTGTGATTGCATACAGACTAACAATCTCTGAGCCTTTTTTATTTTTGCTAGTGTCTCTAATTTAATGTCCTCATATTTCATCTCATCCATAAACTGAAGAATAAATAATAAAGACTCAACTTGAATTTAAATGAAATTCACAGTACTTCTATTTAGGATTTTTACAGTATTACTTCACCACTTTTAGGACCTCCTACCTAACAACTAAGAACTGCAAATACCAATATTCCCTTTGAAATGCATTGTCTTGAAATTTGCTTTTTAAAATGGCCATCAGAAGATCAAATATTACTCAACACTGTAATACAACTGCCTTTTTTCCCCAGAAAATAACTCTTACTTTTATTAGCTTAATATAACAAGAGGAATTCAGAACCCAAGTTCTGTTCTTCTCTACTGCAGATACCTACTTTCTCACAGTAATTCTGCTACTATTTATACCTCTATTCAGAGGTATAGACTATACAACACAACCTTTTGAAGTACAAAATATGTCCTTAACTTCCAGGCAAGACAAATTGATAGTATCCCCACTATCCTAATTTCTCAAAGTTTCACACTAAAAGTAAAATAAATCTTGAAAATTAAGCATTTTTCTTCCCAAATGGAACTTTAGTGAAAGTATTCTCATTCTTAAATTATTTCTTGGCTAGCATCTTTACTAAAAGCCCCTGGGCTATATTTAAGACATGAAAAGTCACAGTATTAGAGCACCTTCAACAAAATCTCTAATTTGGGGTTGCCAGTTGCTGTTCCACCCCTTTCTTCTATTCCAACTGTGCCAGCAAAGCATTTACTGAACTAAACTGGCAGGAAGCTGACACTGACTCATGTTTGCTGGTAAAGTAGTATCAGAAATTAAAATCACACCTCTTGGCATGCATTTTTTTTCTGTTTGCCTTGTTTCCTTTCAGATACATTTCATGTCATGGTTATCTTATTCTGCAAATACTCACAGACTGTTTTACAACTTCTCCCCACTCAGGAGCCACTCCATACTCTGGATTTTCTTTCAAGAACCTGCACAAATCCTTCAGAGGGGGAGCAAATGCACCTCCAACCTGAGAAGCAGAAAATAGAAGTCAGTGAATATGTGACAACTGATAAGAAGAAAACACAACATTAATACTGACACTGTTTCATTTTTCCCTTTTAAATAACACAGTACAAATAAAGCCTCACTACACATTATCACACAGCATGATGCAGCTTTTGGCTCACTCCTGGTGACAGATGTGGACATGATTTGTTCTCAATCTACTGAACTCAAACTCATCTATTGAACCCAGTTCGAGACTTCAATATTTGGCATTCACACTAATGTTTAATATTCAATGTTTATTTAGACATGCAATGAATGGAAGAGCATCCACATGAACAGAGAACAGTGAGTATTACCATGAAGTACAATCCTGTTAAACTTTTCCTTTATTCAACAAATAATCCTATTCTCTCATCTCAGTATTCTCTCACCTCAGTCAACTTCTAGAAATACTTCTTTTAAGAGGTTCTGCCATCATGAACTAAGTTCTTGAGGTTTTTAATGCAAAAAAAGCCAAGTTACAGTTACTGATAATAAAAGAATATAAGCAGGAAAGTAAGCTTTTAAATTAATGTATTCAAATCCAGAAAGAAAAAGAAATTCCAGTTTCAGCTTAATATTCTCTATAAACTGCAGCTTAAACTCGTATTTTCTAGGCTACTTTTGGCTCCTCACTACCTGCTACTCAAAGTATTACAGAACTAAGAAAGAAAATAAGAAAAAATGATTTTGGTGACATGGAGAAATTGTAGACAACTTATACATGGAAAAACTGAGATTAATAAAGTATCCAAGTACCAAGTATTGAGTGGAAATTTGAGGCGGAAAAAAGTCATCATGAAAACACAGGTTTTTCACAGTAAACAGAGATCATATCCCTCACTCCTTTATCCTCAACTTTGACAAGATCCCTCAGGGCACAGCTTTTGAAGAGCAGCCACAGCTCCTAGTTTCAGGAGACTCACAACCATTCTGGTTCCCCTTTAGAGCTGCTGGCTCAATACACTGAAGAGATTAAAGACTCAAATTCTGCCTGTACAGACGGACAAAGCTCCTGACCTTAATATAGCAGCATACAAAAAAACCCCATCCTGCTTCCCTTGTAACTACTCTAACAAAAAGAGCAGCTGGCAGTGCCACAAGGGAAAGGGAAAATGCTCCATACAGGGACACAACAGCTCAAAGATTCCCCCTGGACTGCTGCTCTGGTGCTACAGTGACATTCAGAGACACCATCACACCCATCTGGCCAGATCTGTTCAACAGACACCAGTAATGTTCTGCATGCTTTTCCTGAATATTGCCTTTAGCCTCCCCCAGAGCCTATTCAAATGTGTTGTGCTGTTCCCAAACTTTGACCACCTGTAGAAAAATTCAATTCAATGCTTGCTCTCACATCTTCCACTGTTGCCTTTTACCACAAGAATTCCTCTTTTATTCTCCTGTTTCCCCACCATTTCACCTAGAAATGTGACTGACAGCCAATATCTACTGATGCAGCCATAAAGGGCTAATGCCAAACATTACTGGAAAAAAACAAAAAGCAAAATAGTGCAGTACACAGGACTCCCTCAATTCTAAAGGACAAGTTTCTATGCCAGATATATCATCAATACAATTTTAATTGTGCCAAAAATAGTAATGAGAAGATTACAAAAAATCTCAAACTTCTGAAGTTGCCACTCTGATCACAGATTTTGAGCACGTATTTTAGACGCACTGCCTCTGTTTGAGTCAATGGCCCAAACACTGCACCATGCTGAGTGTTCACTTCTATAAACCATGGGCTAAGTTTCTATCTGTATCTTTCATATTTTCATAGTTGCAAAAAAATTACTAGAAGATTCTAATTGACTTTTTTGTTCTGGGCCAAAACTTTAAAACAAAACCTTTCACGGGAGTATCAGAATGGGAACAGGATCATGAATACCTTTCTTGCATTTCTTCTATTAATGAGCTGAACACGTTCTTCACCAGTTAAACTGTTAACATCCAGTTTATTGGGGTTTCGACAACGGTGTCTTTTTTGTTTAGGCCTCCCATCGTGCAGCTGCATCCTCTGTTATAAAGGAATTAAAAAGCCAATTATCTTTCTGATGTAACTGCTTTAAAACAGTAAGATCACTGTGCATTCTCTTGAGTGAGGCATTCATCTGAAGCCAACTTCAACTTTAGAAATATTTTAATAATAGTACTTATTTACTAATCACAATCATTTAATAAGTAGCCCAGTAAACATCACTACATCATCTCTCTGATGCCTCTGCCCATTGCTTTACTAATTTTTCAGTTTTTAACCGTGCTTTAACTGTCTGGAAGATTGCTGCTGTTTTGTATTATCCTCATGGAGAAGCAAGGCTGTTATTCCAGATATCACACACAATTTTCTTACATTCTGCTTAACATTAACAAACCTCAAATTCAGAAGTAACAGCATGGGAAGATCATACCCACACAAACAGCACTACCATTGCACTGTAGAGGTACGAGATACATTCCACAGAAAGTTCTTTAATCCTCTTGCACATCGCTAAACATGCTGTTACACATTTTCAGCTCCCATCATCAGTATGATGGTAATATGCATTTTCTTATCCTAGGTAATTTTTTAAATCGTTAAGTGAAATAATACAAAGATCAATGTCTTGATTTAGTATTGCTTTTCTTGGCTAGCACATTTGTGAAACAAAAAGGAAGGCATGCAGACCTCGCATTCAAAAAGAAATGGACATTTTCCTATATGGAACAGAAGACCAAGGAAATAATTCCCTGTAACACAGAATACAAACCCAAATACACCATATGTGAATATTTTACTATTTAGCTAGGGAGAGGTGGAAGAAATACTCACAGGGATACAAGCTCCTGAATCTTCAACATATCCAGGATGTTCTTTAAGCCACCTTTCTAAATCTTTTCTTTTAGGGGCATCATCACCTGCAAGCCTTGTTCCATCTTTTAGGTTAATAACAGGAACTGGACTCTCTGCATCGAGCATGCCTTGGGACTGTGTGTAAGTGAGTGCTGAGTTTATTCCTGCAGCAACTTGGCAGGAGTTAATACCTGGATTAACCTGGAGAAATTAAAAACATCTGATTTACTGCACTGAAAACAAATCATCACAATTATTTAATGTATGAGTCAATCAAAGTCACAGTTCTGCAGATCACACTCAAGGACTTGGGCACTGCTCATGCCACAGAAACCCTTCAAGCCACTGCCCAATTAGGTCTCATAGCAGATGTTACAGGAAGTCCAAATGTTGCTATGTCAAGCCACAAATTTTTCATAATACATTGTTAAAGTTCATCAGAATTAAAGTAGTATTTTAAAAATAGTTCTTGATATTGTATATATCTAATATTTAATGACACTTCACCAGTTGTCATCTGTGTAATCAAACTATCAGCAAAAAATAACCCAAACACAAAAGTTTTGATTACAAGCTTTTGTGGAATGGTTATGCTCAATTAAGCCGCTAATAATAATTTTGATCTTATTTTTTGGATAGAAAATCAAATTTACTTACATGGTTAGGCTGTTTATTTCTATTCATAAAAAGGACATCAACTCCCTCCACATTCTTCCTTCTTCCTCGTCTCTTTTTGACTACAGGCTGACTGTCAACTATGACTCCATTGGTACTGGCTGTTAAATGACTGGAAGTACCTAATAAATGATGCAATAAAACTTGTGTCAGATGCTTGTTTAGAAAAAGAAATATGTCTGAATAAAAAAAAAGTAAATAAAATTATTTTAATTACATGAGTGCATGTAATTTCTACATGTAACAGCTAAGATAAATTGCCCTTTGTTTTATGACTGTTTAAAGCATTCTGAATACCAGGCTCTGAAAGCCACTTTACTATGAAAATTCATTACTGCCCCTCCAATCCCTCCAAATCAATCTGTACAGGGATGATAGCTGTTGAAAACTGCTGATAACATACACGAGAGGCAGACATCCCTAAATAAATGTTTAGCAAGACCTACATGTTTTGTTGCAAAATTTAAGCAGAAGCTGGCTTAAATTAAGCACCCATTTCTAATAATTTCTAATATTTTAATCCAAATGTTAACTCCTTACTTCAAGCTCACTTTTATTTGTATTATTTTATTTTTTGCATAACTGCTGTTACTTGGCTATGAAACAGGTTGTAGATTTTGGCGATAAATCAAAAATTGATTCTAGGTTATTGTCCTCCACTGCCTCTTTATATGAGACACAAGAAAGATTATGAAGAGTCCAAATTGGCAGAGGCATAAACCTGGAACTCTTCATCTTCACTTACAAAGTAGCCACATTAAGTTCTGAGTTAAACTGATTACTGTCAGTGTACAGTGATACACTTGGTAATTATTAAAATTTCCCTTGGAGGGGGTTTACAGTGTACTATGCCATCATTCTAATAAATGGACATTACATTAATTAACACTGTGAGAAAGTATCAGGTGCTCCAAACTGGAGAATGTCTCTGCACTGGAGAGAATTTCTCCAGGCTGCAGTTTAGAACAGCACTTGCAAACACCTTTCTCCATGCCAATTCATGGACATCAACAGAGGAACCCAGATTTAATACTAGATGACCATTCTGCTCTCTGATATTTTATGTACCTGATTTGGGAAGTGATTTTGGGAAGTTGACAAGGCTGGTTTCTGACGCATTCTGGAGTTCACGTAGCCGAGCCAGATATTGCTGCTGACCCAATGCACCCTCCTCGCTTTCAAATGGCCTTTTCTGAGACAGTCCCTGCTTCTGAAAAGTCAATTTCAAACCACCTTCCTGTTAAATAAATGCCAGGGTTAGAAGAGCTTCTGCTGAAGCAGAAAGAACTACTTCATAATCAGGATTTTCACATACAGTTACTCCAGCAGACTTGAGAAAGAATGAAAACACTGTGTTAGACCTTATGCAATCTTGCTCTTCCACGTACAACCAGAATTTGAACAGAAATTTCATCTGAACTGAAAAACCCAGACACTGGTAAGGTGTTTACCTCTTGAATCCTAGTCCTAGACCCAACTACAAGAGCAAACAGTCACATATTTTTATGTGCTACAAACAGGTCTCAAACTACAGATAAACAAAATATTTGAAGCTTCTAACCTGCATTTAAACCAGGAAATTTTCCTGTAATCCTCTAAAAGACCATAGAATAATAAAGTGCCTGTTGAAATGTTTAAAAAAACCTGAACAGCAGAAATACCTTTTTATACTTAACCAGATTTGTTAGAAACAGCATAAAAGAAGCTGTCTGAGGAAGCATCAGCATGGCAGAAATTTAATTCAGAGGAAAAAAATAATGATTCCTTCCAGTGGCTTATGCAAATTAAAAAAAAAAAAAAAAAGAACACAGAAAAACCCCCTCCCCAAAAAAAACCAAACCCAAACCCCAAACACTGAGTGCCCAGAAGCAGCAGACCCAAATACCCACAAACAAGTGTGTGAAGAAGTGAGAGTGAGAGCAGGCAGCCACTTGCAGGTAAAGCATGCCGCACACCGCAATCGCAACCAGGTCCTAGGGCAATAAAAATAAACATACGTCATTGATTTTCACTGTAAACTCCTTTTCTCGTACATGCTTCTTCACCTTTGACAGCTGGGGTGATTGGTCATATTCTTCTTTTACAGCTGCAAGGGGGGGTGTGGGTGCACTGGGCTCACTGTACTCTGCAGCTGCCCCTGAGCTGTCCAGGAGTTTGGTGGTGTAGAACGATGCCACTGTGGTGCTGTCGTAGTTCCTTCGGGCTGAAGGCCATTTACCCTTCAACACTGTCTGACAAATGCTGTCCAGTCGGTTAATCATAACTCGATCCTAAAAAAAAAAAAAAAAAGAGAAAATCATTTTGTAGGACCAATGCTTACCAACACTGTTACATTTTATGTATTTGCTCTTAATTCTACAGAGAATAGAAATGGCAACATTTTTATCACTGGACTTGGACTTGAAGATTTTGAAGTTCCTGGATTTGTACTGATTTGCTGTAAATCTCTGAAAGCACTTCCATACCTTATTTCATTATTTACCTCTAAACAAATATGCAATTTCTCTCATCTGTACAGAGTCTGGTAAACGACTGAAAGACACTATCTCCCTGATTTCTAAAGGAAAGATATGGTAACTACCAAAGCAGTATTTGTATGTGTGGCTTAGAGTCACTGCTAGCAGGATCTGCACCTGTGAGCAGCACCATAACATACAGCAAATAGCATTTATAAAACTAAATCTACAGACAATTATTCATGTCTTTTTTTAGCTTCCAAAACCATGTGATTCCTCATTCCCATCCTTTGGACACCAAACACAGATAACAGTTCACACACCTCCGTAACACACAGTTCTCAGGTCCCAATAAACTCAGCTAAGTACATGAGGACTACAGAAACTACTGGATTTTCTCATAATTTCACAGTTATTTGTCGAATAAAATTTGAGCCTGCTAAAATTACAAGTTCTGTAAGCAAACACTTATTTCTGAGTTCAAGATTCTCCCTTGTATTTGATAAAAGTTAACTTTTTACACTTTGAATGCCATTTTTCACAACATGCCAAGGACCTGTGACATTAAAGTTACACTCTCCTACAAAAATTATGAAAAGTAGTATCTAGACTTAAATGCATGTTTCAGGAGTCAACATAACAACACCTAAAAGGTCCTGAAGCTCAAATCCTATAGCTGTCTCCCCTGCTTCTTGGTTCCAACATATTTAACAGAATATTAATGTTAGAGCCCACCTTCAACTACTACTTTGGTTTTCAAAGTTGCATTATGAACTTGCCTTTGGCCAGTAGGATGCAGCCAACATGTATCCACCTTGTAGGAGATAACCAGAATTTGGTGTCCCATTGTTCATCTGGAAACTGTCTTGTGTCTCATCTTGTGTGGTGCTCAGAGAGGCCACACTCTCTTCATCATAGGCTTTTATATGTGGAGTTCCTTCTGCTAAATAAAACCATCAAAATCATTATGTTGTAAGGGAATTAAACACTCACTGTAAGAAGTTCAGGTGAACAAAACACATACAACAATGTCCAGAGAAAATCCAAACACGAAGTTAAACTGAAGAATTAATCTCTTAGGTTTTTCAGGCTGGTTCTTTTCTAGGGATGTAAATTCCATACACATTCCTGTCAGTATTTTGAAGCTTAAGATGTTGAACATTTAGCTATTTGGAAACAGGCATGATTCAGAGTAATCTAACAGACAATCTTCACTCAACGTATTTCCTCTCTAAGACAACATGCACTGAAGTATAGAATTAAATAGAACTCAAAGGTGTCTATCACCAGCACATAGCAAATCCATTGGGATAGTACTTTAAAGAACAGCCCATTTCATTTACTACATGGAATACTGGATGTTCCATGCCTTGAACATATGTGCCTACATAATTCAATTGTTCAATTTTTAATCACTGAGGATTTTTCCTATTATCTCTCCAGTGTGTCCTCTGACTTTCTTATATTTCATCATTAGTATTCCACTTTTGCCTCCATGCAGACAATAACAGAAGTTTCACTATGACATGGGGAAACAGTCTGCAACAACAAAAAAAGTGCTGTCTGAAAATATAACTACTACAACAGCACAAGGAGTAAGAGGGGCAGCTCTTCAGAAATTAAATTTGTCCTTAACAATAGCTCTGACTGAGTCATCTGATAGAAACCAGCACTCCCTTCAGAGATGCTTCAAATGTGGAAAGTATTCCAAAGGGCTGTTGCCCTTGCACAACCAATGGAATAAAACCTGGGCTTAAAATTAAAATACAGATGTTTAAATTTTCCAGCATTTACCAATCTCTTCAACATCAACAGCAAAATCACCAAAAAACCAACCAACCAACAAACCAAAGAAAAAACCAAACCAAACAGGCCGATTGATTTATGGGACTCTGCACTCTGAGTAAGGCAGGATTACTTGCCTAAACAGACTGAGCTGGCACAAAACAAGGCTAATAGTTGGACTTGTAGCACACTTATGGTATCCACAATCTCTGAGTATTTATGTTATATAAACATTCCTTTGCTGTCATTGTTTTACTGTTTACACACAACTGTTTCCTCTAAAAATGTCCTTTCCCTGCTACAGGCAGCAGCACATTAGTCATTTTCTGTAAGTGGCATTTTACTTGCCCAGTAAACTGACCCCATCGTTTCCATTTGACATTTCCATGGACAAGAAGATCCACCTGATTAAGACAATGCCTTTTTCCTATAGGTATTGGAAAAAAATAGGTTCTTAATCCCACTGCCTACCTTAATTTCCTTCCCTTCTCTATTACCATTTGTATCACACAGAGAAATCTTTCCACATTCTGAGTTTCAGTGGGAGAAGCAGAGGCCACTTCACAGCAGCAAAGTAAGGAGTATATTAAATAATGAATGGTCGCATTATTAAAAACTCTGAATCACTTTATCAGAGGTTTTTACTTCTAGTTTGAAGCTTTCACTGTGTCTGTGTTGTGTGGTCTTAGATGCTGCAGTCACCTCAGTCTTGCCTAAGCAGTTTTTTTTAAGTGAATTTTTTGAGGTTTTAAGTGAAAATTTTCAGTGCAAAAACATTGTTTGGGCACCTCCAGTTCACAACAGAAAGCAGGTGACATGACTCGAGTTGGGACAGAAGGAAGCTTGCTGTTTCATGAAAGAACAATGAGGAAGCTACATAGACAGGTGAGCAAGAGTGGAAGAAACAAACAGGGAAACCTAAAGGATCTGTTTAGAAAGAAAAAGAACCCATAGCAGGGAATCCACACACACAGTGTATTTCCAGAAAACACTGTCCATTCCACTCTCCCACACATGAACCACATGCACAGCAACCTTGCTTAGGGAGCCAGCCAACACATCCTAAATACCTCACCCAAGGCACTGATAAGAAGCAAACAAAAAGCAGTATTCCTGAAATTCTTCCAACTCACTTGGAAGAATCAAGCTAATATGTTTATTTACATTTACTTTATGTTTAATCAAGTTTACTTCTGTGAAATTTAACAGCCTTTTTTAGACATTTTTTCCATTAAGAACAAACTAGTTTAGTAAAGAGTTATACTGCAGAAGTAAGACTACACACATACCACGTTTCTGTGCCTCCTCTTCATCACTATCACTCTCTTCAGACGATGATGATGACGACGACGATGATGATGAGGACGATGAGGAAGAGGATGAAGATGCTGAAGAACAGGATGAAGATGATGAAGAGCTAGAGCCAGATCGGGAGTGGGAACAAGATGAGGAAGACGAAGAGGATGAAGATGATGACCTGGAAGAACAGGATGATCTATCTGAGTCAGAGTCTGAGTCAGAGCTAGAGTCAGACCCCCTTTTGCTGACTCTCTGTTTTTTGGAAGCTGGGTTTGGAGTTAGAGGCTCTGTCCTTGCTGCCACCATGCGCCTGTCTGTCTCAGCCTTCACGCTAGGTCTGTGGTCTGTCATTTGTATTGGGGTGCCATTTTTGGGGCTCAAAGGTTCAGATTTCAGTATTGTTTGTGTCTCCTCCGTAGACATAGATTCCTCTTCAGAAGACTGAGGGTCCTCTTTCAGATTTTCATTTTTAGCTTTTGTGTCCTCAAAAGCATTCACTTTAGCATCTGACAGTCTTGACTGAGGTGTAAGAGGAGAAGCAGATAATGCCATCTGGTACTGGTGCAAGAGTGGAGTAGAAGTCCTTGAGAGAGCCACTTTGTTTTGATTATAGTTCCTCTGGGCAGACATAAAGGAGAGTTCAGGATCACGAAGAATATGATAATCTGTCCTGCTAACTCCGTGCTTAGCAGCTCCAATAAGTAAATCCCTGTCGTGAGTCCCACATTCCCACCAGACAGGTAGGTCTGGGTTTGGCTGGCACAGCTTTAGCCGCTCAAACAGCTGCGGGTGTCTGAGAGCCTGTTCTCGCACTTTCCGCAGGAGCTCGATGCGGTACAAGGTCCGGGAAGCGCGCTCCTCTGTGATGGGCTGGATAAAAATGTTCGGGTCCACGAGCTCTGTATTAAAACAAAACAAATGAGATTCTGCCAAAACCAACATATCAGTTCTTTAGACTAGACTGATCAGTTAATGTATGTCTCCCCATTATAAGCTTTCAATTTTATGCTCAATGTTTCCTTAACTCTTCCTCCCCCGTTTTTATCTTCCAACACATGAAAGAAAAACCTTTTCAAGGTAAGCATTGACAACACAAATTGAAAAAGTGAAAACATACACACCACCCACCTTCTTTTGAGGGGAGACGACAGACTCTCCTGCACATTGACATAAATGCATACAGGTACTTCTCCAAGCTCTCATCTGTTTTCTTGTGCAGCCGAGCCATTGCTCGAAACTTGGTCCAGTCAAACCGTCCCCTTTCAGGGTCAAACACCACTCCAAATGTGGACACAACTCTGTAAAAGTCAGCTTCTTCTCTTCTTGTCCATCTTGACCAGCAAGAAAAAGATGTGAAATTCTGTCAATTTCTTCAGTTTCGCATATTATGTCTTTACCATTTTTTACGTAAGGGTGGATTGAAAAAGTACATTTGCATGCTGCACTTACCTTTGCTGTCTTTCAATCTTAGCAGCCATCTTTGGATTTAGTGCAGCTTCTTCATATGGAAGCTGCATCATACTGGTTTGTACTGGGAATGTTGGCTGGACCTGCTGGGCCTGCCTGTTTTTACTGGTTCGTTGATAAGCTGTTATCAGGCGGCGCAGACGCGTTGTTAAGGCAGACTGAGTGGGCCAATAGATTTTGTCCCCTTCCATCATTTGTCCATCTACATGAAAACCAAGTCATGGGAAAAATAAAGAAGTTGATCATTGCTGGTGTTTATTGTTCTACACTAGGTAATCTATGTTTTAGCTAGGAATCACAGAATTAAACAATTCAAAACACAAAAGCAACTGGCTCAGATTTGAAGTTTTATGGATTTACCTCCATCTGCTATTACAAGATCACCTGGGGATGAAACATCATCCTGCAAAAAAACAAAAGTGAAACACAATTTAGAAGACAGTCCTCTCCAGAGATTTAGGTTAAAAGTACATCTTACAACAATTCCTGAATATGACAAAGAACAAAAGTACCAAATAGTTTGGATAAATGGCTAACAGGGCACACAGCAGAACTATGCAACAATTCCCTACCATTCCCACCCACCCAGACAACTTCAGAAACACACCGAGTAAGTTTTATCCATTTAGAGAAATACAGAAAAAAAAAAATCTACTCAACAAATAGGTGGAAGAAGTACATTACAAGTGTAAGTGTAATGAAGTGTCTAAGTGAACGAGTGTTAAAAGGAGCTATTAACTACCATACCTCTATGTCATCTTTAAACAGTGCTGGTGCTGGTTTATATTCTGGATCTTCTACATCCCTGTTAAAATTTTAACACAAAATAAGCTATTTTAGTAATGTTTTACATGCTAACTGAAAAGTTCTTACACTCTTTTCAATTAAGCAAAACTGATTTAAATTTAGCCAGATACTGTATTTAGTTTTCTGTTTGAAATGAAGGAAGTATTTCATAGCAGCTTTGGCTTGAATCCTGCTCCCCCCAGTTCACTGTATCATTCAAAGGTATTGTTTGTGACCCCAACTAAAAACCTCAGTGATGAGGCAATGAATAAAAGCAGTTCTCTCTTCCAGCAGTTATCAGTAATTCTCACACTGATCTACTGGGGTCACTGGTCAGCTACACAAGACTAAGGCATCAAAAGCTGACCTGAAATCAAGTTAAACAGGTCTGAAGCACTCCACTTCTGAATGCTTTTTTCACTTCAGTATCTAAGTAGTATTTTTAATATACCAACACAAGGTAGAATCTTTGTTAACAAGTTGCTGCATTTTTCCCTAACTGTAATCCCAAACTTCAGTAGTTGTTATATCATTTCTCTTTTCCACCCTAAGGGAGTAAAACCAAAGTAGTATTATAACAATGACACCACACTCATGGAAAACCAGTTAGGAAGAGAATAAGGTACAGCATGTAAATTCAAATTTGTTTGCTTTAAGGCCTCAAAACATTCCATACCCATCCATATAATCATTTGCTCTCTGTTCAGCAGCAACTGCTTTCTCATCTGGTTTTCCAACCCTTTCCAAGAAGCAAAGAGCTGGGTCTGCTCTGATAGTATTGTATTTTTCATAACCTATAAAGGAAACAAGTGGCAAAAATTCAACTTCCAGAGTAAACAAAAACAACAAAAAAAAGCATTAAGTATAGGGTGTTTTTACACGGGGAAGTTACTTACCATGTTTAAAAACTCCAATTAGAAGAGATTTATCTGCTTCTGCATCCCACCACTCAGCAGGAACTTCAGAGTGGTCTGGCTCAGGAACCCAAACATCAATTTCACTGAAGAGAATCACCAAGAGCATACCAACATCAACACAATTCAGAGGAATAAATTTCTGTATTTTCTTAGTACATTTCTACTTTATGTTGGACTTTAAACTGCTCTTCAAGCACACAAATACAATAAAACCAACCATACAAAACATCCAGACAGCTTGGTATTTTATATTTGAGACCAGTAACAGGGAAAGAATACAAAAGCAAAACCAGTATACAACATTCTTCCTCTCTCAGTGAACTTCACCAATTCCCAGCAGCTTGTGCTTGCACAACTTTGCAAACCAAGGATTATCTGTGTTAGTGTTTAATAGCATGGGAAGGAAAGTTCTTCACTAGTATTTCTGAATCAAATTACAACGTGCTATCTGCAACAAGCTCCTGTAGCACTGAATTCAAGAATTTCCAAACAGCAATACTTGCATGAAAAAAAAAAAAGTAAAAAAATAAAGGCATTAATGGAATACACAGCACATAATCAAAAGCATGTGAAAACCTGCCAATTATCATGTCAAGTATATAATTCTATCTTTCACTCACTTTTTCAGTCTATTTGACTCATATTATTTTACTTTATATAGCTAAACTCATACAGAGGAATCAGGACTTCCTCATGTCAAGCTGATGAAGTGTTTAGCAAACAAAGAGAAAACAAAAACATGTTCCTCACAGCCTAAGGATAAACACATTTAGTTTTAACATTTCTTATTTAGATCTAGGCAGACTCTTGAATTTTCATCTGACATTTGAAATAAACAAGTAAAAATACTCTCTCTATAGTTCACCTGGCATCAGTTCCATCAAAGACCTTTTGGAATTCATTACCAATGACTTCTTGTTTTAAGTAATACAGCATTCTTACTCGAAGTAAGACCCTAAATAAAGAAAAACAAGAAATACAAATATTACAACTCCAAAAGCTTTCAACAATTGTGGATGGTTTTGTTTTCTTTTGTAATATCACAGAGGTTTCAAATCATTTTCCTGAAACATACTTCCTTCAGTTTTAAGGGGGGTAACATCCAGCTCATACGACCTAAGACTTTTTATTGTCATCACATTTACAAATTGTTCCATGACAAAATTTCTTTCAAATCCTTATGACCATGGTCAGCAGAACACTCTTCACTTGCTTCACATAAAACACTTTAAGAACAAACTGCAATTTCCCTTTTCCTGCTTAGAGCATGGCCTTAGAGAGGATCAAGTGAGCTGACAATGAACATCCTCCCCTTAACCTTTCCATTCCTTGTCACTCTCAATTTGGTGCATGGCCCCAATGACTTGTCCATGCTTTGCCTCAATTCTTGACTACAGCTGCATGAACTGTCCAAGTAGCATATGACAAGTTTTGCTACAGAAAAATAATTTATCCAAACCGAGCTCTTTCACTGCCATGAATGACTAAGCTTTCACAAGCTGGTAGCTCAGATTCTCTGAAGCCTAGAAAACGTGCCAGGGAACCAGCATGTAAGACTGAGGGGCAACAACTTCAGTGCTTTCAGTCTCTTTGATAAGCACTCCCACTCTTTAGTCCCTTGGCTGCTGCAAGGCATCCCAAACATGTTAGCAAGAGATCTCTCCACAGACAAAAACAGTTTCTTCAAAAATTGCAACAGAATTATTTTACATGTGAAATCATCTGTTCACCTCCAAATACACCACAACCTATTTATTCTAATCAAACTAACACGATTAAAACTTCTTTCTTCCTGCTGCCACAACAATTTTAATGACTAAGACAATGAGAAACTAGAAGAAAAAACAAATATCAAAAGACATTCACACTTCAGCTACTGCTTACTTGTTGCAATGGTGTTTTATGTGCTTTTTGTATCCTTCATCTTGCAATAGATGTTCTGGATTGTATTTTCGAAGCCATTCTGCTTTGTGTATATCAAAAGTGCTAGCCTGGGTCTTCACTTTTTTTCCTTTTCTTCCTCTAGGCACAGGGGCTGATAAGCCTATATAATGTAAAATATTAAAGGTATAGATATAGATGCCCACAATGCTTATAGTTGCTATATCCCCTACAGGTATTGTGATCTGCAGTGCAGGGACAACACTAACATCAGTCCCTGTCTCAGAGCATCTCTGGAGTACACATCACCAGTAAGGGCAAACAGGAGAGGGGGAAAAGAGGAGTGTGCTGTCTGTCACCTACAATGAAACAGAAAAGGTTCTCATGGACTGAAATGAAAGCTCACACCGAACACCATTTGGGTAAGCCATCAAATCCAAGGCAAAGCAGCAATGACACCTTTTAGTCCATCAGTTGAATTGTGTGCTTGAAATAAATCCCATTTATTCCAAGCAGGATGCGTTCAGAGAGGGTTTATAGCTGTTTTTATCCACTACCACAGGCACACATACACGAAACTGTTTAAGTGCAGAAACACATTAAGTCCTTACCAAGGTGGTTCTGTAACTCTCGTGTTTGCCCATCCTCTGTTGGGGTGATGAGATCCCATATAAAACTCTTTATTTTCTCATCTCCTCTGTAGTGAACGAGACAATAGGCTAATAAGGCTCGGCAGATTATCTCCACATCATGTTCATTCAGCTGCCTCTTGAAGCGACCATGGGACAGAATTTCTCTCCATCGACCCCACCTAGTCCAAAGTGAAACACAAATCAGTACCTGGGAAGTGAAACACCTGGGGTAGCTACAGACTTCTCTTACAAGAGAATTTTTCTCTAAAATACTCAGCTTTTAACCTTTTTCTTTCAGCTTAAGTTACTGAGTAGAAACAAGAAAGTAACATTTTCAACATAACTCCACCTGAATAAAACAGAGTTTTAAACGAAAAGTGCCTCTACAAAAATATGGATGATTGTTTTAAACTTCAAAGACACAAAACGATGGGAACTCATTCTGACAAGAATGCTGTTATTTTTCTTTTAAGATGGGTGAGAGAAGACATAACATTTGATTTCCAAATCAACTTATCTGATTTCAGTATGCTTAAAATAACTGGTTAGATTCTCAGTTCCTATTTGTGCCTCACAGAAGTGCAAGATGTTCTACAATTATGAAAATCAAGTTACCTACCAAGGCTTTATTTCAGACATTTTTTAAGGAGTCCTGAGCCTGCCTGCAGCGCTTACTGTAATGATTTTTAGAGAAACTCCTGTAGTGCCTGTGTTAAATGCTACAATCTCATTTGAAGAAATATTTTCATCCTTCTTTCCTTAATGTTACTTTAACTGCAAATTGTCAGGAAGATTTATTACGGGGTGCATGATAAATTCCTGTTCTAAATACATTCTCTGCACACATACCAGGTTATTGCCAATACAGAGTTAAGTTATTCCATAAATACAATTTACTAAATGGAAAAGAAGCATTTTTAAAACCCTCCACAGAATGAAGCAGGATGTACACAGTACCCATAGACCAGCAGGTTCTTCTCCACACGGAAGCACTCTGTCCTTCCATAGCCATTGGAGCGGTCACATGGCCGCCGCAGCTTTGGTTTTTCATCCCCCTCGCTCTCCACCTCTGACAAATCTGCCAGCTCATCCTTTGTAGCACTGAAGGGCCGTGTTTGTTTCCTGATTCTTGGTGTATCGATTACAAGGCTGTTCTGCAAAATTGCAAACAAACCTTATGAGAGAAACAGTTGGTTGAGTTTTTCTTAAGTGCATGGCTTCAGTTCAGAAACAATTCCTATCCCTTGTCATTCACAGCTATTTCCTGAAGACACTGAGCACCCATGGAGCAAGTAGAACATTCTGTGGTATTTAAGGCAACGAAAAATGAGTTTCATGCTAATGCTAATGCCAGTACATTAGCTACAAACAACACAGAGTATCTCATCTGAGCTGAAACTCACACAGACAATTCTGCAGTCTTTGTGAGAGAAAAAGCACTGAGACTTTTTTGGATCAAATGCCTGGGGAACGTCTTCAAGTATAGTTCACAGATTTCAGTATTATAAAATTTATACAGGTCTTAGTCACTTATTTTGCAGATTCCAGTCCAAGATTTATAGACACAGAAACAGGGAAATCGGAATAATTCCATACTTTCAATCATTTTCAGGTCTTTAAGAAAAATCAGTAATGTCCCAACTTTTTTCTGGACAGCTCAATAGGAAATACTACAGCTGTCAGCAGGCTGACTATTCATGCACAAATAAGCCAGGACAAAAAGTCTGATTTGTTGAAATATTAATCAAAAAGCACCAGATATCCTGTAACTGCTATGTCAGAATTCAACAGTAAGCACATACTTGTAAAAACACTGAAAAAGTACTTACTCTACCACTGATAGCATCGATATCTATTTCTGCTTTTTTGGCCCATTTCTGCCAGAAGTTGGGATCATCTAGTGAAATATCAGTCCTGTTTCCAGATGCAACAAAACTAGCCTGTAATAAATAAAAGTAAAGCTTACCAACATACTACATCAAAAGTTTGTGGTTTGCCTCACTGCTGTGAAGATTGCATGACCTTATTTCATCAAAAATCTCCCAAGCAGCTGTTAAGACTTTAGAAGTTACTTACACTGCAAAGCAACTCTAAAGTTCTCCTCCTCCTTAATTTTTAAAAATCAGATCCATAATGTATCAGAAAAATCTAATGAACTTTTATGCACCATCAGGAGAGAAGAACATTAAGCAGCAAGATTCTTCTGCTTCTAAGTCTGAATCTAAATTACTCGAATGGAAGAAAAAAGAATCTTTTGAAGAGGCTTATCAGCATTTGGGGATTTCATCTCATGCAGAAGTACTCGCTTGAGGGAAATTTCAAAGGGGCGTTTAAGCTGCCAACAATCAAAGCCTGAGTGCATGGAATAGGCTTAATTTCAGAAGGCACTTAAAAAACCCTGATACACTGCATTTGGGAAAAGAGTAAATACATATAAAAATTTCTAACTCTTCTGATAAAAAGACAGTGATGATGATCTTTAGAAATCTGCTTCCTATTTAAGCCATAATCAGCAAGATATAAGAAAACCTAAATAAACACATAAATAAATAATATTTTACAATATTGCTATTTAAGAATATAAATATACATTTATGGAATTTTAAGTCTTCTTTATTCTTTGCCTTTTTAAATTCTTTTGGAATTCTCACAATGGCATTCATGAAGTGCCCCTATCCCAAGCTCAGTTTTACTGCTTAGTATTTTACACTCTCAGCCCCTTTCCCTGTGCACATATGTATCTCCACTCACTACTACTGTAGAAGGTTTCTTATTTTACTTCTCCAAGTCTTACCAAAAAAGCTCAAGGTTTAAAATATATCTTTTGTTTATGCATTTTTAAAATAGGCTTGACAATTTTTAACATTATTATTGTCATATATATTTTCCCCTGCCCTTAATGTATCTAAATACAAATACATCAATAAACAAATTTCTTTTAACATTCTTGGTTAATACAGCTCATTACATCTCACACAACTCCCAGTCTTTTCCCAGGCAGCACAGATCCATTACTCATCTTTGCTCAAGCATGCTCCTTGCACCTGGTGTTTACAGAATCTGTCCATGGCAATCTGATTTTTTATGTGCATGCTAACATAAATGTACAGATGCAAGAACCCGAAGTATGCACCTCACACACACCCCCCATTAAACACAAGTAAACATAACTTAAAAATAAGGCCTAAGTTCTACAAGATCCAGTCACATTTACAGCTCTTTCCTGCCACAGAACCCCCTGCTGTTCTGCACCTTGGCAAACGTGGAGCCCCTTCCCTCGGATTCAATGGTGATGGTTTTAGTCCGACGCTGCAAAATCTGGTCAATGTCTTCCTCACAGAACTTGGAGCCTTCATCCTCTTCATCCATAATGGCACCATAGGCACCTCTTCGAAGCAAGTCTTCTATTTCCTTTTTTGAGAGTTGCTGGATCTGAGCAAATAAAATCGGGTTTAGACAGTCAAGAAAAGAAATCCCTGAAGTCTTTTCTCTTCCTCTTTCCCATCTTTCCACAACCTAACTGTGCCTTATGATCTAGAAGCCTAAATCTGGAGTATTAAAAGCTGTGAGAAAAGTATAGCTGACAGCTGAAATAATAAATTAGGTGCTTCCAGTACACATTTTTAAAAGTATGCCTCTTTTTTTTTTGGCTGCTCTCAACATCATGATGAGCATGTTTAAAAAAATTACTTGTTCGTACTTACATTAAAGTAACACATTATCTTAATATGAGAAGATATAAGGAAACAAAGAGAAACTTTTCTCCTTGATTTGACATTATCTACCTTTAACATTGCGAGGCAAGAAACAGTGAAAGATTTATCAGAGTAACTGACTAGATTTAAATTATACAAAATTTTAACATTTTTGTTACTATTGCTAGTCCACAGCAGAAAACAGAATGGAGATGTAAACGACTGAAAAAGGGGAAAGTGGCAGCTTCTGTAATTTAATGTAATTCCCACATGATTACAAAAGCAAAAGGAAGGTTATTTCAGGAAATAAATCTACATACACCACCAACACTGTTTTCTCTTCCACTCATACTCTGCAAGACAGCCTTATCCAGTCCCAGTTTCAGACTTGCTCTGTCAAACATCTCTCTCTCATAGGAATTCCGTGTGATCAGTCTGTAGACCTTCACTGCTTTATTCTGACCAATCCTGTGGCATCGGGCTTGAGCCTTTGGAAGGAAGGGAGGAGCAATTAGAATTTAGACCTACCTAGGAATAACATACTTATCTTTTAAAAACCTGTTTCTGCTGTAGCCCAATCCAAAATCAGGAGCATGAACTCAAAAGGAGTCAACACACATTTAAGCAAACATAAGCTATCAGATATTTCCCACTTTGTGAATGGTTTTCTAAACACATTGTAGCAAGAAAAATGCAGATGAATGACCTATGCTGAATGTTCCTAACTGGTACTTCCCTTGCAGTAACACCAGATAAAAAGCCCCGCTAGCTCCTAAGTGAGCTGACCTCCTGATACAAACGGTAAAGGAGTTGCAACTTGAGAATTATTTCAATTTCAGCATCCAATTTCTAGATTCGATTAATTCGATTTAATTCGATTAATTAATGTATATTAATCCTTTTCTGTATATTATATTTCACCTCTGTTTCCATAAATTGTGTTAGTGAGTACATGCACAATACAGCCCCTGGGTTCACAGTGTCATCAATTCTTACAGGTTTTATCAAATCACTGACATTACCTGTGCCATATTTTTCAAAAGTAACTGATTTGAAAGAAAAGTTCCCAACTAAATTAAATCTCTTCTGAATTGAAGGCACTGAAAAACTTTAAACACGTGCCTTAAAAACACGAACATTTTAAATTATGTGCGCTCAAACACAGACAATACTCAAAGTGACAAAACTTTTATCCATTGGGTTCAATTAGGGCTCTCTGCCGTGCTCAAAGAAACTTACCTGCAGGTCATTTTGGGGATTCCAGTCAGAATCAAAAATGATGCAGGTGTCTGCTGCAGTGAGGTTGATGCCCAGGCCCCCAGCGCGGGTGCAGAGGAGGAAGACGAAGCGATCCGAGTCGGGTTTGCTGAAGCGGTCGATGGCGGCTTGCCGGAGGTTGCCCCGCACGCGCCCGTCGATCCGCTCGTACAGGTACCTGGGAACGGCCACACACAGCACACGGAGCGTTACAGATGCTTTTGTAACTTACAGAGTCCTTTGAACAGGCCTACTGCTTACACATCCTTTCTTTACAGTGAAGGGAAGTGATGAAGACTAGCTCTGATTAGCAGTGGGTAACATAACCAAGAATCACGTCAGAACTTGCACAGCTGTAGCTCCAATGCACACCAGCAAGTCCAAACACTGAGCATTTTAAGACAAGTTCTTCTGCATTTTGTCCACTAAGCAACTACCTGATTATACCTGGATTATTTAGCTGCATTAAAACACACCCTAACCTGAAGTCTTGTGTGGATACTCAAGTTTTTCACATATTATGGTTGGATCCCTGCCTAGAGTCACAGAAGCAGGACAGTGAACTCTTGTATACCAAATTGCCTGAACACATTAAGGGTAACCAAGCAATCAGCGGAAACCAGAACTTGGTGAGCTGTCACTGGACAAACTGCATACTGATTCTGTAAAGAGTAAGAGAAAAGGAACAAAAATGACATGACAGCACCTACAGCAGTCTTTATCAAGGCTTCCTAGACTAAACCCAGCAAATTATCAAGCTTAAAGTAAAACTGTCATTTGTTACCTCTGACAAAGACTGCTTTGAAACTTCTGAAATCAAGCAAAATGCTTAAAAAGGGAGCAGATACTTTTGTACTTGTAAACTGAGTAAGATGCTGAATGTGTATCTAGTAGTCAAAAAGCTTCACAACCACTTTTCTTCTCATCAGCTATAAAATGGCACTGAAGATAATCCACAGAACCATAGGCATTCTGGCAGGCAGCCATCTATCTCCTACAGGCCTGAATTCTGTTAAGTCCTAAGTCTGATCATGTGTGCACTTCAACATTTCTAATCAAATGGCAACACACGGGAAATTTCAGCTTTTATGAATTTCCAAAGATTCCACCTATAGATATGATTTACTGGTCTAAATGTAACAATGCTGAGAAAAAGGAACATTTTCTGTACTGAATTTTAAGTACTACTATGAAGTTAAAATTAATTTTTAAAAATAAAATAGAAACTGTTACACTCCCAGTTCAAACAGACAGCTTTAATATAAAACTATCACTAAAACATATATTAAAACAATCTACTATCCAGTATTCCAGTATCCACTGCAGGAAGGCTCAACATTAATTTTTGCTTTTCAACATGTTAACTCTATCACTATGACGTAGTTCACTGACAATTAGACACTTCAAAGCAGTATGTACATTGCAACAAACCCACTGGTAAAAGAACAAAAACTATGCCTTGTTATAGATTTCAAGTTGATACAGCAACTACTAATTGTAACCAAGTTTAAGGTTCAAGGTTTTATGCATTTAGTCACATGCTCAAATAAGCATTTAGTTTCCATGGAGTCAATAGTCTGTAATTATCAGAGGGTGCAACTACATGTGATGGCAAAAGCCAGCCTAAGGAACAGGTTTATGGCTGGCAGTTCAGTTCTGTCGCAAAAATCAAAGCAGTCAATTTAGCAAAGATGGTAAGAACATTTGCATTTTTACATTAATAAAAAACACATCCCCAGTTGTTTATCACTTTGTGTTTATATTCCTTTGGAAGTAAGGAGCTGTATCTTGGACCCAAGTGGTCCCAGTTTAACACCGTGTAAGTAAAGAAATCATTCAGTGTTTCCTGGGGCTTGGACAAGCAATGATAAGATTGAACTTACCTGGCCTCTGACAGAAGATGCAAAACCAGTGTATCCATAACTGTTTTTTATGTTTAATGGAAAAAGCAAGAGACTGAAGGCACACGGTTTACTCAAATTGGACACATCTTTAGTTTTTCTCTTACGTTTTTAATTAGTTCTGAACAAATGATCACAAAACAGAGAGTTACACACTGATTAGCAAACAGAAAACAGAACTCCCAGCTTTGGTGTGCTGCTGTCATTAATCCTGCACTACTATTCACACAGAACAATATACTATAGGATATAGAAGATGAGTCTTACCTTTTATGTATAAGGTAATCCTCCAAAATATCAAGGCAGCGCACCATTTGAGAAAAGATAAGGACCTTGTGGCCTCCTGCTTTCATTTTCGGAAGAAGCTTATCAATAAGAACCAATTTACCAGCAGACTGGATCATTGCTTGCAGGTGGAAGTCAGGAGCACTTGGACTATATGTTTCTTTAAACTCTCCAAGGATCTTCTCTTCAGCACCTATCAAAGAACATATTTCCATGTGTATGGATGTATCTTGACAAATATCTCCACATACGCTCAAATCTAAGTTACCAAAATCAGTGCTGTACTCTAAATATCCCGCTTTAGCACTGATGGACACAGAACAGAGTTCTGGATGGATCTGAAGTCTAAGCAAGAACATCTATTTTAACAGCGTTGAAAACAAGTCTTTATTATTTAAGCAAAACACCATAGAAAAAGCACGTTGAATGAGGTGAACCCCTTCCTCCAAATTTCAGAAACTGAAATACTTGTTTTCAAGTACTGTATGTAAAAAAAAAACTACTAAAAAAAAAAAGCTTTTTTGTCTTCATGATATTTTAAATGGGTCATGAGTCTTTGCAAAAAACCAGTATTTTGAAAACTACTTCTAAAAACACAGCCAAAACTTTTGGAGCATGAAGTGTATTTTCTTGCAAGTCAGGAAAAACACCAGCTATTAAGTGAGCAAAGCAATGAAGACTGAGAGAGATTGTATCACTTGAGGGAAGCATTCATTTTAAAACTTAGACCTAGAAGTTTTTGTTCATCCTGCTTTTAAAGAGCTGTACCATTTCCATGAGATAATTGCTTCTAAATGTTCTGTGAAATCTTCCAGAACAAGTTCAAACCTTGGGCCTCAAATATGCAAATATCTCAACTTTGCCTTGTATCTCTCAGAAAAATGTTTCCACCTAATCCAATCCTTGGAAAATCCGAAGAAAACATTGAAGAATTATTATCAAATTCTTATGTATTTTAAAAAGAAGTAAAAAAATAAATTAAAAAAAGAAGAAAATAATCAGTCCTCATCCTGTATTTACCTTTGATGAGATAAGGGTGGTTACAACACTTCCTGAGTTCCATCATAGTGTTAACCAGATTGGGTACATTTGCCTGCCCTGCTCCTTTGGACAAGAAAGCAAAATTTTTCTCCAAAATCGCTCGGTAATATTTCTTCTGAATATTAGTTAGTTCTACTTCAATAATGGTTTCCTCCTTAGGAGCCAGCTTTTTTTCTACATCTTCTTTCAATCTCCTGAGCATCATGGGTTTCAGGATAGCTTGTAGTTTCTGAACCTAAAGGAAGCACAACCATTTGTTGGAACATGAAAAAAGGTAATACTGCAGCCCAATGAAAAGGGAGCCCCTCCTAAACTCTAAAGCTCAGATGAACTCATACCTGTTCCTCTGTTTTAAGGTCTCCAAACTCTTGCATGAATGTAGATTCAGCAGGAAAACGCGATGGTTCCAGAAAATGAAGAAGGCTAAATAATTCTTCTACTGTGTTCTGCAGTGGGGTACCTGTTAACAGCACTTTATGCTCCTAGACAAGGAAAAAAAAAAACTTATATAACCTTATCTGCACACATTTGCAAAAATGTTTGTGTTAAGTCTGAGCATCAAACCCTGATAATATCAGTTCTGTGTGTCACTAAGCACACACGTAATACAGATAAGCAGATTTATTTAAAAAAAACACCAATAGGTATTTTCTAGTAACTTTCCTTTAAATTTTCTCTTCCTACATCTGTAATGAAGGACTGAATGAACACTTCAACTTTGCCTGTAACATTCACAGATTTATAATCCTCCCTCTCTACTGTGTGAAAAATATACACTGAGCATGTATCAGAAAGCAACTCAGAGGACTTCTGAGAACACACAGGAAAGTAATAATGAAGCAATAAAAAAATGCAAAACTAGTCATGGTGCACCTGATACATGGTAGTACCAGCTTTTAAAAATCTTTAGCTGTATAAAATAAAATCTTAACTACTGGACTAGACAACCAGTCTGTTTAAAATTCTACTACTTGTGTGCTTTTATTGTTAAATAAAATACTTAAAATACTCCCTAAATTTTAACACATTGCACAAAAACTAAAGCAAATTTTAAATGGTATTTTCACCCTAATCAAAACAAACACTATACAACAGTATCATCAGAAATAGATTGTGCTTACAGTGAGAACTTGCCACATTTTGTTTAATCACAAATATAACAGCATAAGCTATCAAAACCACATATGTTTGAAGAGTATCAGGAATAGTTATCTCTCAACACTGCTCGAGGTCTTTTTTGGCATGAAAAGCAAATTTTTAATTTATTATCATACTATACTGAGCTAAAATCAACTCCAAAAAGTCAACTGTAGTTACTCACAAGGTTCATTAATTTTAGTCCTTCCAAAAGTTTGCAGTTTTTGTTCTTCAGTCTGTGAGCTTCATCAATAATAACACACCGCCACTCAATTGCATTTAATTCTGGGCACCCACCAAGAATCATTTCAAAGGTTGTGATTATGGCCTGGAACCTGTAGGTACCTCGAACAATGCGGCCCTAGAAATTCATCAACACACACAATTTGTTACATTCCCTCCCATCGACTCCATCTACAGATTTCGTTGTTGAACTTTTGCCAGGAGCCAGATACTGGATTTTACATTATAAACTGCTTTGTCCTCACCCTTAATAATATTTGTAACTCTTTAACTAGTACTAATGAGTAATTATTCACGGGCCCAAATCCAGTATTATCTAAGCAATAGAAAAAAAAAAAAAACAAACTTTAAATGACAAAATTTTAAATTACAGATGTAACCATCTACTAGAACTGTTTCAAAAGGTGCACGTAGATAAAACCCCATTTTTAACGCTGAGAAAATCTGGAAGCGTGACAGGAAAAATTCTACAGTCAATCAAAATATATGATGTTAATACAGTTAACACACAGTAAGTAATCACAGTATTATCACCTGAGAACTAAATGAAAACTTTTTATTCAGTTTACTCCATTGGTCTGACAAGGAGAACATGTAAAGCCTTCAGCAAGGCAGTACAGAATCACTCACTAGGCAAACAAGACGTAATTTTGATATTTAACACTAATTAATAAAAAGTTCTCAGCTTTATCAATTTTGAAGAAACACCATGACAATTTAAAAAATCATTTATACACAACATGTAAAAAAGGGAAAAAAAAACCCTTTCAATATAGTCAGGGTTCAAGTTTTTCTCGTGTCATTTAATGGCAGGCATTTCAGAAAAGCAAGTTCAGACCGTACACAGTTAACACCAGCAAAAGGAAATCAACAGCTATATAAAGGTAGCAGAGCTTAATCAGTATTATTTTTTTTCTCCCTGCTCTTCAAATTCAGGACCCAACTGCAGCCATCTGTGTACACTTTAATCTCCACAAGAGTACCAGCGTCACTGCTATTCAATTGCAAAATTACTCAGCACAGTGAAACAACACACACATCTTGCTGCAAACGCTGCCACTGAATTTTCCCAGTGAGCATTTGTTGAAGATGCTCATATATAACATCCTGGAACGTGAAGTGACTTTCACCAAGAGAAAAACACAGATAACGTCAAGGTCCCTTGTCACTGCTGCCACCTGAGCCATGCTTTGGGTGAGTTACTGCACACAAGTGACGTTACAATACCTGGGAGTCCCTGAAGTACATCTCATACTGCTGGATCATCTGCCTGCTGATCATACTGCCGTGGTACACCACAACATTCAGGTCAGTCCACGTGCGGAATTCCCTCTCCCAGTTTGTTATAGTGGAAAGAGGAGCTATGATCAGGAAAGGGCCTCTTATACCGGTCAGGAGGATTTCATACAGGAATGTAATGGACTGAATGGTTTTGCCAAGGCCCATTTCATCTGCTAAAATGCAATTTCGCCTGAAAGCAAAGAATATTTATTCATTACTATCATCAAAGAAAGTACGGACCCTAAAGCTGTTATTAAAATGAACAATTTACAAAAACAAAGCTCAAATATACCGGTTTAAAACAACAGTCAAGACTGAGGCACTGTAAAAAGATCTTTGAAAGCATTCCCTGGTTAAGGTGAAAAAATATGCTTTGAGTAAAGCTTTGCATCAGGTTTAGCACTGTCAAAACATAAGAATGGAATGTTCCGTGAAGCTCTCCTAGAAAAATATTCCAGAAATATTCTTTTGGGACTATCTTTGCCCTAATTAAAGGAATTTAAATTAAGCAGGTTTCCTACATGCACATTCACCTTGACAAACTGCTAGAAATTAATAAAGATTCCCTAAAAATCACACATGGGAAGTATCCCAGCTACACTCACATGAAAGGAGTGCATAAGAGCATCATTAGCAAACTTCCCTTTTTGATTCCAGAACTAGACAGATGCCTATAACTAAATTGCAGCATGAAGCACCACTCCATGCTTGCCCTCAGCCATACATTCCAGCCCTCCACTCTGTTTGCAGATGTCACACAGCTCTGCACTGCCTGAATGAGAATTAAAATCAGATTTCCTTCTGCAGTAACTTGCATGGTAAAATGCTACACCTGCTGCCATCATCTCTAAAAGGGACATGCAACTGGTACTTTGGAAATATAGCAAGCAGGAATATTCCTTAACAGAAAATCAACTTAGAGAAAATACATCATTCTGGGAAAGATCTTCCAAGTGATTATATTTCTGTTCATAACACATAGCATTAATGTACAAAAGTTAACTTAAGCTTAAAATACAGATAATGCAATTATTTACTAGCCTTACTTTCGAAGAGATGTAATTTTATTGTACTATTTCTAGCAATCATTTTGAAAGATGCAAGTTGTTTACTAATTGTGAAACCTTACACTTCAGTTATTTTGCTTTAATTTCCTCATAGCCACTGAAAATACATTTTTAGTTATGTCAGTTGCATTATTTTAATATTTTGTTAATTTCTGTTGATAAAACATTCTTGCACATCCAAAGGGAGAGAAATTTGTTCCAGTTACATCCTTTTAGCTATAAGCAGAGAAACTGCAATAAATTTAGTCAAAACAGTATTCATCCCCAACAAAAGTGATTCACTCCATACATTTTAAAACATACATTATAAAATATTCCATGCATATACCTATTGTACCAGTTGAATAGGAGCCAGTTAAGTCCTTCCAGTTGATATTCCCTGAGCTGATTGCCATTTTTATATTCCCTGGACTGTTCTATCTTCTTCCAGGAGTTTGGAGGTGGTCGGTCCTTTAAGGGAAAGATAAAAATATGTACAGATAAATACATGCTTTATTTTTCCAAAATAACTAACCCCATTATTTTGTGAGTGTATCATTTTAGATGTACAATGTTATTATTCAACCTTAAAAGTGAAGTGTCATTGTTAACATCACTTACTAATTAATAGTCCGCAGAAATCTGAAATTTGTATTTATTTTGCTCTACGAATTCCTATTTTTAAAATTAATTTAAGTCTACATCACAATGAAATTAAGTAACTAGTTTCTAAAAAATAAAATACAAATACTTTGGCAGGAATAGTATGGCACACAAATTCATTTATATATGAAATTTCAAGACTACATGAAGTTTCACTTTGGCAGCTGACCTACAGGACAGCCAACCGAGTACTGGGATTAACAACATCCCTGAAGTCTTAAGCAGCTCTGGAAGCTGATGCTGAAGCAGTCTGGGCATCTACACAGTTACTGTGATCTTCACCTCTCCCCTCTGCACTTGCCCTGCACTGCTGGTCACTCCATCCCACTGCCAATGCAGGAAGCCAGGGCCAGTAGTACAAAAAATAAACTTCTGAGAGGTTTAGTTTCCTGAAGAGATTTCCCCAAGGGATCAGATCAAAACAGCATCAGCAGGGTGATGATACACAGGCCATGACAAAACACAGTATCGAGGTGTATCACCTTCAGGGCCATCGCAAGCTAAGGAAAGCTGAGAGGATACGTATAAAATATTTATGTAAATATAAACACACACAAGTTCCCGAGCCTGGAGCCAGAACAGTCTGGCCTCTAGCTTAGCAGACAACTTAGAGGTAAAATCATGTAATTTTTGACTGATACTAGGTAGGATTCCAGCAGAAAACTCTTCTGATAGCTCCTTCATCCCAACATGATCAAACTCACACATTCAAGTGAAGTAATTTTAGCAGGAGCTTTTCTCACCAGCTGTATTCCCCCCCCCCTCCCCATTTCTCAGCATTTACCAAAGCCTGTTTCACTCAAGACTCATGTGGCCTTAGGTGGCAGCTCTGAATTTTCCATGTGAGTTTTCTGTCTGTGCACTGGCAGCGTCAGCATCACCTGAGCCCGGGTCCGGGAGCAGCAGGAGCTGTCCCTCCCCAGCAGCTGTGGCTTCCTCCCCTCTCCCACCAGCTGCCATCTGTCCACTCCCCCACTCTCGAGCAGCCACGCTCCTGCTTGCAGGGCTGCAGTCAGCAAATAATTTCTCGTAGCTGCTGGAGCCTGAAGCAAAAATACTTGTTGCTGATGCTGAGATGACTGTCAGTTGTACAGTTGCGCTTTAATCATCTTTTTCTTTCACAACCAAATATGGTAACAGAGGTATAAAAGCTCTTCTTCCCACGTCCCAAAATGTCAGGATTTTAAATAAATACTACAAAAATGAACTCAATATAATATGAAGATGTTAATCGTGACTACTGTCATTATCTGTAGATGGAAAAAACCATTAAAATAAATTCCAAAGCCTCCAAATTAAAACACTGTGCATATTTAGTTATGTAAAAGAAGTAAGTTAGAACAAGTGTTGTACTACACCACGCAGGACACATGTCCTACTCTGACAATGACATACAGGACTTGAAATAGAACTATTTTGCTTTCTCCAGCTCTAGGAGACAGAAGATTGATAATTTCAAGATAAAACACATTTCCTAATTACAGGTATTTTTCTTCCTTTCAGCTACCTCTTTAGCGACAAGAAGAAAAATAAAAGCAGGAAGAAATTACAGAACCTGTTTGACAGATCTCATTTGCCAATTCCCTTCAGTGCTGAAGCACAAAATTTAACTCTCTTCTCTATAAAAGGGTGCTAATACGTCATCCTGGTTTCTGCTCATTTTAAAGGTGTTCAGTTCTGTGATACTCAGTTTCATTGTGTGGCTCACTGCTCAGTCAGAAACTCAGAAAACCACAGCACTTTAGGTTTTTCCCTAAGCAAAAATTTGTATTTTTTTAGAGTAACAACTAAGGTACGAGTATTTATCTATGCCTACCTGAATATTTTCTTATTCCTAGGTAACAAGGCACACAGATGCTTTACACAGAATGTCAGTAATGTTTTATGTTTTAACATAGGAGTTTAAAGTTGGGAAAACTAATTCAGATTTACCAAGATAGACAAGTAAATTAGATATAATTTTACCAATCTCCTTGAGTCAGGCCTGGAAGCTTGCAATTGTTCAAATTCTTCTATTTTTGCTTGATCTACATCTTCTTTCAGCTCCCACGTACTGTCTTCATATGGCAATGAACACCATTTTACTAAATAGTAAATAACAGGCTGCAGAAGAAAATTCTGAATGTTATCAGTTTTTAATTTAGTATACAGACTGTTAATATGCCTTACTATTAGAGTAGCTTGCTTACACGAGAGCTGGAATCAAAAGCACATTTCTGACGATTTTTTAAATGTTCCATGTAGATTTCCATTATCTACCTACTTATCCTTGGCTCCCCAGACTCTGCCACTCTCTAGATGCAGCTGTCACACAGCTCAGTAGACCTGTGGAGTGCTTTTCAATCCCACTTAGCCACAAGTAAATCTTGTTTCAGTCTCAGCAAAGAGAAATGTCAGTATTTATGATATTTGTGGAAATGGGGCAGGGTGGCAGGAGTAACTACACAAGTGCTACCCAGGACATTTCCTCCACTCTCCAGATCAGGCTACCTAGGCCTAAACCAGAGCTTTAGAGCTTCTAAACCCACGGTCTTACCAACAAAACTCTGATAAAGCTTTACAGGCTTGATAAACAACATACAGAATTTTTTTTCTGGAAGTTTAAAAATGGCAAATCTACTGCATACAATGCAAAGTCATTCTAACTCTCAACCCTGCTTTAGGAAGATTAATACAGAAATCACTGGTAAAAATCTGCTCATTTTGCTATCCACATAAGCAGAATAAACATTATAGATATTCCAACAGACTTATCAACAACTTTCTTCTCAGTCTTTGATCTCCACTTGTTTCAGACTCTTTCTGAATTTTGGCAATTTAATTGCTTAACTTGCTTTTCTGTTTTCCTTTTTTAATCTCAGAATGGTTTTTTTTCTGTAATAGCTTTCCAGAAGAGGTACTTTTAATTAAAAACCAGAGTTTTAATAAATAAAGAGGTAAAGGTTCACTGGTGGCTATCAAAGGACTTCAAATCACTTCAAAAAGTCTAAAGCTTTTATTACCAGTGACTCCACACCACTATCAGAGAGACAGGACAATATATGGGATCAGCCTTTTGATGGAACTCACAAGAAAATTACTGAACCTCGCATTTGTCAGTCAATACCTAATCTTTACCTACTATGACCTATTAATAACAATACACATACAAGCTATTAAATGCTGATTTCTCTTTCAAATCCACAGCTAGCACAGGAAAGGACAAGACTATCATGTCTCATATTAAAAATATTATTGAAACTTTCAAATCATTAAAATGTTACTCTGAGATCTGAAAGAATTACAATTGTCAAACACTACTTGGAGTTTTATCTTCCTGACTTGCTCTAAGACATTTACCTCACCAGTGTCTTTATCTTCACAAAGAGACACTTCCAATACCCGGTCTACTTCAACATAGTCAGGATTAAAAGGTTCCTCTTCCATCTGCAGTGAAAGATGAATAAAATCAGTAGAGAGGCAAAAATAGTTGGTATTTGCTAAGACATGGTCTCGTTGTACACAGAGTGAATTTAGTAGTTGGAAATTATTGAGGTTTTTGCACAGACCTTAAATTCCACACCAGCCCCCTGCACACACCCCCTTGGTTCTCTTGGGCAATACTCACTAAAGAGGGATTTGACACTAGATCTACTCATTCTGGAATGAAGTGCTGTCTTGTGGAACTCCTAGAGAAACTAACCATACTAACATAATCCTTCCCTTCTAACCACTTCTAAGTAGTTACTCAACCAATTCCACTTTTAGACCGTGTAAGTCAGGTTAGTGCAGTGACTCCCAAAGACTCACTTCTTTAAATTACATTAAATAATCCACTCCCTGCCACAACCAACACCAGAGGCTCATTTTCAGTTCCTAACAATCAGCTCTTCTATATAAAAGCAAACTACTCATCACAATTTTACAAGGAAAAAAAGCTTATTTAATTTTTATTTCATACTCACATCCGCAAAAAAGTGAGCTCTTTGTGCTTTCCTTACTTTGAATCGCTTTATTTTCTGTTGGATTCTTTTATCCTTTAAAAGCTGTTGTTCTGTGGCCCACTCACAGTGGAGATATGAGCTAAAATCACAGAGATTGACATTAACACATTGGTGAAAGCAAAAGCTTACTATCTATTTTTAATATACAGTTAAAATAACAGAAGCCACCATAAAAATCAAAGATTTATTCTTCCAAATAATCATCTTGCAGCACCTAGTTAAGGTAGTGTTTTTGAGCTGGCATCTGTAGAATTCTATAGATTCACAAATTTCTTTCATGTGTCCTAAGAAGAGAAACAAGCTTATTTCAAGTGAGCTTAAACAAGTCAAGTTGAAAATCTGACACCTCTAGCAGAAAGTGCCCAGAGACAGAAATGCCTTCAACCATTGGATCTGGTTTTCCCATGTACCTTCCACAGGCACTGCCAGATCACAGCTCAGGAGGAGCAGCAGAGCCCATGGCACAGAGAACCTGCCCTGGGCTGGGAGAAAAGCTCTGAGTGAGAGGAGGAGGAACCAGCAGCACCAGTACCCACAGCATGTACTTGCCCCCCCAGGAGAGCCTTGCTGAAATTACATTACAGAAGTACACGTATTTCTTCCTCACAGCTCCTTTTTAGTGTATTTGTATCATTTTTTAAGCTTTCTAAAGATACGCTAAAAAGAAAGTACAGCTGGAGATTACTCATTCTCAGATGAAAAGACAGATTTTGCCCTTTCAGAAAAACACAAGGTAAATGGTTTCCAACAACAGGTGGAACCAGAGTCTCGAAAAAAAATTACATTTATTACAGCAAAAATCTGATTAAATTATTCACGTATGTAAAATTTAAAATAAGCTTGGATTTTCAGCATCAAGAATTGAGTAATGACAGGAAAACAGATATGAAATTGAAAATAAAATAAGGAGAAAAATTTTTTTCTTGAACTTTTTATTTTCTGTTTTTGATGTAAAATCATTTCTATCACAAGTTTTCCCTTTTTTTGACACTTTAAGTCCAAATACTACATCAGCATCTCCTAAATGCATGACACTGTAAATCTAATCTAGGTTCACAAAACACTTCTGATTTAAATTCATGAAATTAAAATTTGCCTTAGGCATGTAGTCTCAACTGAATTGAATAAATATATCTTCTAATTTAATAAATATCATCTCTAAAAAATTCTGTTCTTTGGCAAATAAAGGCTGGGCTGCCAACTTATTGGACAGTGCTGGTTTCACAAAACTCATAGTTTTACAGTTATTACTACCATATTACAGACTCTTAGAAATGTAAAGATTAAATTGGAAAAGAAAAATCTCAACAGGTGACAAAATAACCTTCAAACAATACAAAACCTGGGTATATAAATATGATACTAAACAGTTCAGTCAACACATCCAATGAAACAACTTGTTAATACTTACTAGTTCTTGTATTTGACAAAAAACTCTTCTGTGTCTACTGTCATGCCAGCAGATATCTGGAAAAGGAAGTTCAAGGGAAATGTAAAATGACAGATGCAAACCCCTTTTTCAAATAAATTATTTTATCCCATGACAGTCACTTACTTCTTTCTTTATTACCCTGGAGGATAAGATTTTGTCTACAATTGCTGCATCTTCTTCACTTGGATTTTCCTATAAACATAGGAAAACAATGGTATTATAAAACTGCAGTAAATGCCCTCTCTCTCAGGCTTCAACCACATGTGGCTTGTCAGAAGAGGAGCAATAAAGGTAAATTTGACCTCTACCAGCAGCATTCCCTAACAGGCTGGGAGTAAAATTTAAAATGCAGGGCTCCACCCAGAAAGGTTTACATGCAAAAGCACAGCAAGTCTGGCACTTCCAAATAGCATCAGCTGCAGTGCTCACCTGCCAAACACATTCAGTGCAAGCACTGGAGACTCTGATGCTTGCTGGACACTGGGAATGCCCTGCTGAGTTAAAGTGATGCATTGGACATACCCAGAATTCAGTGACACACAAGTGGAGAGGAACTCTGACTGACAGGTGGAAAAAGAGGAAAGAAACCCAGCATGTGGCAAACTCAGTCTGATCCATCTACTCCACACACAGGCAACAAACATGCTGTGGAATCAGAGAGAGGAGGTCATGGCTGAGAATCCCAGCAGGGCTCAGATGAGGCACAGATGGGATTACATGGCTCTGCCACAACTGGGACCATGGTTCCAGAGACAGAGGTGATCTGCAAAAGTTGCTTGCAATAGTCAGTCCCTCCTGTCTGATCTGTTCCCAATTACACCACCATTCTCCTTCCCTTACAACTGCTGGCACTCTTTCAAGTATCTCAAACACTTTTTTCCTGTTTCTTCCTTGCTACTCTGTTTACCTTGAATGGCTCAACACTAGGTTTGAACAGTGAAGTGTAAACCTGAAAGGGTTGTGGGGAGAGGAGGCATGTCCTTTTTAAATACCTCAGTAAGCAGAGATCCCCCAAATAACCTGATGCTTCTATAATTTATGGTAACATTACAACAGAGCTTTTTCACATGCCTGTAAAAATTACTGGAGATGTACCCATCCTTAGCCTTACTTTTTATTTCAATTAAGTCAACAGATGTTTGTAACACAAAAAATAGTAAGATATAGTTTCTTCTATTTTTCAAGATCTTAGCAAAATGTCACAATAAACTGTGGCTTAGAAATAATAATGTATTCCAAGTTAGGAGCTTTATTCACTGACCTACTTGAGACAAATAGAAAATTCCCACAGACCAAGCCAATTTTTACTTACCACAAATAATTGTAAAGGCTGTTCAGCAGGTAAAGGTGCAGAATTCTTCTTGATTTTAACAGAAACTTTAGCTGCTTCTTCTTCTGATTGTTTCCCTTCCCCTTCTTCAGCATATTTTTTCCTTTTAACCTGACGATTTGATCTTCTCTTCTGCCATGCAGGAGAAATAAAAGAGAGAGTGGTTTTAGCCAAAATTTCCCCTAACATGAGCTGCATGTTCTGGGGCAATACTTCAGCTGTACCTAAAACCAAAGGTCAACATTTGATAACAAACATGAAATAATGTACCTCTGTTATCCACTTATACTCAATTAACTAAATTGTTATTTTCTCTTTCATGTAAGCATATGATACTTTTAATTTTAGGGTTTAAAAGCAAACATGAAACACTCTTTTCAGAGTATGGGAGCAAAGCTCATACATAACATCTCCCACAAGCACCAGTATTTCAACAGCGATTTCCTAATGCAGTGTAACAGCAGAGTGTTACCATCCAACTGCAGGATCAGAAGGAAAGATATAAAATAAGCTGATGTGTCTCTACTAAATGGTGCTATACAAAAAATTATGGAGATTTTCACTAGATCATATTGGTCAGATTGCTGATGAAGTCTGTTGCTTTGTTAAGGTCTGTATTTTCTCCTCCACCTTAATCAAGGCTTGTTTAACAGCATTATCTGGCTTACTTTGCAGTTTCTCTCTCTAAACAACCTTTCATTCTGGTTTCTGCAAGAATCTGAGGACAACAAATTCCAGCTGAAGAAATAATGTTCAGTCAAAGAAAATAATTCCTCATCACTCACAGTTTCAAATACTTAAGATTATTAGGATATTACATAACATTTCCAACCCCTCAGTACCAATAAATGAGACACTGCCTATTTAACTGTAAGATTAATTTGTAAATTGGATTCACTGGATAAAAATAGCAGTATCAAACTAGTCAGCTAACATTTGAAAACACTATAATCTGCTTTAGAGAACTGATCATCACTAAAATAAAAACAACAAAACAAAACAGTCTCTACAAAACAAATGTATTATATTGAGCTACACAAAAAAGAGTATTTTTGTGCAGGAAAATCCACTGCAGGTTGCAATGTTATATTACACTGCAGTACTCAGCTGGGAGAACAAGTTGTGAATAAGACAAAACCCAAAATCCTGTGGTCACACTGGCTTCTGCAGAGCACATATTAAGTAACAGTGAGATTGCAGCACAGGAACTTTTCTTCCTGACTGTTAATTCATCCCTTGGTCTGGCTGGTATCTGGTAAAAGATGCAGCTGTACTTTAATAGCAGTAATACTACAGGTATAGTACAAGTCAAAGAATGGGTATGACCATTCTTCCAGAGAAGTTGCAAAAATCAAACTCCTTCCCAAGCTTTCCACAGTTATGTACATTAGCTGCTCTTCCATAAAGTGTGTGCAGCGTTGGGTGTTATCACCAAAAGGAATTTCTAAAGACACACTAATGCCACATTATACTTAAATCAATAATAGCTTGCTGACAGAAGTAGGTTTAAAAAAAAAAAAAACAAACCAGGTAACATGAGCAATGCAAGATTATGTAACTGGCATTTTCAATTCTTCTCACTATGTCTTTTCTTAAAGTAAGAAGTGATTAGCAAAACATCAACATATGTTCTCTAACACATTAATACATAATCTGAGCTGTTCGGAAAAAAACTTTTGTATTTCCCTGAGCTGAGAACTATGGCCATAAACAAATGGCTCTAAGACATAAAATGAAGTAGCACCACACATTTGAAATAAATAAATAAATAAATAAATAAATAAATAAATAAATAAATAAATAAATAATCCATCTATTTAAGGAAGACACTCAATGTGAAACTAAGCATGCAAAATGAATTAGGGGGAAAAAAGGCCTAAAATTGCCCCCCAGAGCTTCGAAACAGCTATTTGCAACAGAAATTAGAAACAGCTCTTTGAAAATAAAATCATGAACATGTTCGCAAACTGAAGAGAAAATGAATTAATCAAATAAAGCAATTTATGGCTTTCCTGCTACTTTCCTGTTCCTTCAAAGAGAGCAGGGCAATGCTGTGACATTCTGCAGTAAAAGTTATTTCTCTCTCACCTGTATGTCACGATAATCAGCCCTGATTATCTCTACTCTCTTTTCCCTTCACACCTCCAGCAGGTGATTTCATGATACGCCCAGGAAAGAACTGATCTTCCGACTTTTATATTACATTTGTTGGCCTATAAATTTATGTCTATCTGATAACAGAACACGACTGAAAAGTTACAGATCCTTTCAGGCAACCTTTACCTAAGACAAGTTATCACTTCAGTTAATGAGAAGTCATTATGGGAAATGGCTTCTGCTCCCTTCTCCCCTCCAGGATTATTATACGTGAAACACCAGAGGGCAATTCAGTATCTCATAATTGTTTTTTGACAACTATTATCAACTAATGCAATTAATTTTTACTCAACAGCACCTTATTTTGAATACTGATTTTGCCTCTGTGGATGAAATTGCCACAGGATAAAAACCTGTGCATTTCCAATACATAACCTTACTTTACTGGAGATTGCCCTAAAGCAAGAAGTTATAATTCTGTTACTAATGCAAACATAAACAGAATGTAACCTCTTAACAATTCATGTTTCTTTGTGCACAAGTTTTAGAAATAATTAGCTATGTTACTATTATTTCAGGGCAATCTATGGAAAAAAATGCAGAAAGTAAGTTACAAGACAGCTATTTCTCAAGGGAATGACTCGACCACTTCAATTCTTCATCTGGCACTTCCTCCAGAAGTATTCCACAAGCAACTGGAGCCTATCAGCATATTGATCATTGCTGCCTTCAGATCCAACACTGCAAGAAATCTGTTCTTTCAGCTTCTACAGAAGCAGAGCTCAGAAAAAAAAGACCACATTAAAGCTTGAAACAACCCTTTTAGAAGTTCTCAAAGAGCCAACTTCACTGACAAATGTCCTCCTGTCTGTTAGGCAACCTCTGCATTTTCACACTCAGCCAAAGGAAGGATCGGGTCTAACCACCAGCTCAGTCTAAGTATTACAGTCTCAAATCTATGGGCTTCTGTACTGAAATTAAACAGACACAAGCAGGGCACTTATATCCCATTAGAAAAGGGATTCTACCTTGTAGGATTTTCTGATTTTCAACTGAGAAAAGTGGCTGATGATGAAAAGTTCTACCTATGAGATACACAGAAGTGTGAGAGTAACTGTCACTGTGTCAAAGGAAGTTTAACTTTCTGGAGAGAGGGGAAAAAGATCTGTAGACATAACAAATAGAAATTTCTAAAGGAAGAGTACCAACTACTTACCTGTGAGTCTTCATCTTTCAGTGGCTGCTGTGGAGTCTGCTTAGCATCAGACAATTCATCTGAAGACTCATTTTTCCTTTTCTGCTTTTTGCCCAGTGTGATGATCAGCTTTCTGTCAGAAACAAAACCCCAGTCCCTGAGTGAATGCTGTACACCAGTGAGTGTAACTTCAGGATAAAATCACTAGCAATTCCCATATTCTCAATATATAACTCAGATAGCACGACTGTCTGAAAAATGAGTAATAGGTCTCAAATACCTCACAGCAGACAGTATTGGTCACTAGTGTTAGTGAGCTTCTCTACAGTTACCTTGCCATCACAAATTCCTAATTATCATACACAGTTTAAATCTTTACATGAGAAACAGAAAAACAAAATCCAACATTTAAACCAACTGACAATGGTAAACTACACGAAGTTAGCAGAGATACCATCTGCAGATCACAACACTAAATGATTTATCATTAAAAATTTACCATTGTGAAATGAAGCTTCCCTTATTTTTACTTAAAAAAAAAAAAACGCTGGAAAACAACCTACAAATTATTCAAAGCTGTCTGACATGCAAAACTTCTATGCTTAAATAAGTCATTCAATGGGAAAAATAAGGGAATTGAACAAATCTTTTTTTGCCCTCAAAAAAAAAAAAAAAAAAAAAAAAGCTATATCCAAAATCTGGTAGTTTCATCTGTAAGCAATACTAGAACCTATCAGAGTATATTAAGAATCACCATTGTGCTGAATAAATTCGTTAAACTCTAATGAAAAAGTGCCAATTATTTCTCTGTTTGGATTTAAAGATTGCACTGTAAATCGTAATACCAATTCATCAAATCTGTTTCTAACTAATGGGTATAAAAATATTTTTCCATATTTGAAATGTGCCAAATACACTTCTTTAAATGTGTTTACAGTGGCATAATTGTAGAATAATGACAAACTATTCAGGAAAATCACAGACAGAGAGCTGTCCTATAATGTATATTTTAGATAGTCTCTTACGATCAGATTTGTAACAGAAAATGAGGAAAGTGAGGAAAGCTGCTTCTGCCATGTTACAAACAATTAAGAGCAAGCACAAGAACTTTAGTCTTTATACAGACAAGTTTTTTACAGTAATATAACATCAGATCTATTGGTCATCTGATGAGAATACTATTGGTGAGAAGGTAATGGTTAAAACACAACTCATTTACTTCTCTTTGCAAGTATTCAAACAAGAGAACACATACATATTTATTATGTCCAGACTAACAGTTCACATGGAACACAAGCATCTTAAATTACCAAAACACTATGGAAAGTTTAAGCAACATGGCTTACAAAATATTGCAGGTATATCTTCAGAAGCAATGAATGTTTTCATTGCTTTTCAATATTTAATCACAACGTATGTCCAGTGGAAAGGCTAAAAAACCCCAGAACCACAAAAGATTTTCCACTCCAATATAATTTTTTTACTTCTAGCACAAAGTGAACAGCACTGATGGATACAGGTTGAAATGAAGCTGTAGTCAGCATAATCACAGAGCTGCTTGTTCACAAGTAAATTCTGGTCCATGGCTTTTCATTAGGTGTTCTCAGTTTAATTATTACTTAGAAAATATGTTTCATAATCACAGGAAATAATTTCAGCAATGAACACACTGTTTTCCCTACTGACTACGAGGTTAGTTTGAGCATTTCTTCCCCTCACTTGTCAAGCTCTGATTAGGAATCATCTTTCTTTTTTTCTTGTTTTTTATTTTAAGATTCGTATTCTCGGGTATTTGTCCAATATGACACTTTCGAGTGACGGACTTGGATAATCACTTTTTCCATTTTTATCTCACTTTGTTTCATAAAATTTAAGCACTACATTAGCACTTGTCACTAATATGTCAAATCAGCTAATATATTCCAAAATTATGCAGACGAGGCACATTGCGATTGACCTTCTGAAATTGTTGTTAAATGGAATTCTGGATGCTAAAATGTAACATGCATTTAAAGGGAAATCTGATAAACTTGTCAGTGAGAATTTCCTGAAAGATCATTCATGAAACAATATCCACCCCACCAAGTTCCTGACAGGCACCTTTACGGCTTGGAAAAATGGTAGGAAGTATGAATGTATGTTTTCCCTGCTCTTAAATTCTTCCAAAGGAAAAGGATAACTGAATGTTCTTTAATCAAGCAAGTGATAAGATACAAGTCAAGCATGAAGAGATCTCGGGAAGACCTGTGGGCCCTACTCAAAGCCAACTTCAGAGTCCTTTTTTGTCTTGCTCAGCTCAGTTAAGTTCCACATATCTCCAGGGCTGACAGCTGGTATGTACCTGGGCAATCTGCTCCAAATTTTGATCCTCTTTTGTGAAATGACAGATTAAAACAATCCCTAAATGCATGCTGCTATGTTAAGTATTTGTATCTGTGCAACCACAGCCCATTCTCATTTCATGCACTACTGTTTAGTGTTCTAGGCTCAGGAGTCCTTTAATATTCAAGAAGCACCACAGGAAGGGATATGGGGTTTACTGTGGGTTCTAGAGGTATCCATTGAATAGCCGAGGATTTTAAGGACCTTCTGCTTTAGAACATGTGGTATTTTATCATTAGCGACATCTTTCCTTGCACATTTGTTCCTCTCCTGTTCTTAGTTTTAGTCCCTCCTGGAATTCACCTCTGCTCTGCCCTTGTAGCCTTACACGCAATATTCCATTGGTCACCTTTTGTGTCTTGCTTTGAGCTTGCACACTCTACCCCCAGTACTGCACAAGCATCTCCCTGAAATTTTCTGAGTATCTCTGCATGTCATAGATCAGAATGTTTCTTCCTCTATATGGATATGGTGCCAATGAGAGGAATAAATGTAGTTTCACTTCTTTCTGATCCAGTGCCCAGAATCACAATGCTCCTTGCTATCAAAAGTTGCTGAACAACAGTATGGTGCTAAAGTCATACATTTTTACCAGTAAAAATGCAATCTGCTCATATTTTGGCCAAAAACTTCTAAAAAAATCTGCTATGTGAAAACAATGATTTTCAGAAGCTTGTAAACTGGATAAATTCTGTGAAAATTTTTCATTGAGCGAACAAGTTCTCTTGCCAGTTTATAAATTTCTGCATGAAAGCATAAAGATCCTTGGCTAAAATCCCTTTTTCCACCCTGAAACAAACTGTTCTGAACAGAAACTATCTATTCTGTTTCTATGAAAAGTTAACAGCACACTGTAGACATGGCATAAATAATATCACCAGACTCCACTCCAATTTCACTTTCTCTTGCCTTTTTAAATTTATATTTATCTTATTACATAACATCTATAAATATTTCTACAATTAGACAATGTAGATTTCTTCAATACATATTTTCTTCTTCTATAATTACAAACTAAAGATGTTGAGAAACTTACACCACAAAAAAGGTTTAAAAAGATTTCTCATGAGCTAATATTACTTCTGATCTTTAGCATAAGACTCCTCCCATGGTTAAGACCTACCAAGAAGCACTAAATGAGGAACATTGCAACTTCTTTCTCATAAATGAAAACCAGTAAGAATGTGCTCCATTCCCTTCTTGTTCCACAGCAGAGAATGTGATGGAAACACTGTCAGAACTCTGAACAGCTTTAAAGTGATAAACACTTTTCAAAGCCTTCCAAAAAGTAAAAAAAGAAATATTAAAGAGGATAGAAAAAAAAGGCAGCAAATATGTATTAGGCACACCAGGAACAGGAAGCACAGCTGGCCTTTAATACATCATTTTACTTCAATTTTCCCAAAACAGGAAACACCAAGTAACTAATTATTAGTGTCCAAAGTCATCTCTCAGATATGATCGTTTGTAGCCAAAGCACTCTGTTAAATTACTAACAATAAAACTCCTACGTTATCAACAGTATTAGCAATTCTTTATCACTAGAAACTTAGCTAAAAAGATAAAGTAGAAGTTTCCTTGACAAAATACTGTATTCTCTTTAATGAGAATTAATTTGCTGGTATAAAATTGTTTTCTCTTATCCCTTTACCATATGTTTAAGAAATAATACTAACACAGGAATATTAGCCACTGTCTCCTTCCCCAGTTGTATTTCAAATTAATAACCTCTGGACTGTGCACAGATTTTTAAGCACTCCTAATAGTCTTTTTGGAACCACTGGCAGTTCAAGCTCACACTACATTGAAACAATAATGCCAAATAATGAACCAATGTTTAGTTATTTATTTGATAAGGCCACATTAATTTGTATTTCTACAGTTTGCAGTAGAAACATTAGATGATGCCACTTAGACCCAACTTATGCATCAAAACTACAACCTGGGAGCAGGGAAAACTTCACTGAGTCACAGCTCAGCACATGCAATGGCATCCCAGCAGGATGACCAAATCTTGACTTTATTGCCATTTTAATCACCACACAACATAACGACTTGAACAGATCTACCAGAAGGGAAGGATTCAGCAAACACTCCTCTCTGACCACAGACCAGCTCCCCAGCACTTGCCCCACTGCATGAAACATGAATTCAGACACCTGCCAGCATCTGCCTCCCAGGAGATCCAAGCTGTAGCTACTCACACTTAATACAGCATCAGTGTGACAGCTGAACCACCCCCTCTCCACCCCTCTCCCCCTGTCTCCTGAATTGCTACCTGAGTTTATAAGGGTTTCAAACCATCTTAACGCTATCAGATCAACAAGCAAAGATTATCTGTCAGGGTCCCAGGTTCTAAAACTGCTTGTAAACAGAATTTGTGAGCCCTACTTCGAGGCTCAAGGCAACAAGGACAGTCACTCATTTGAGCAGTGCACACCATCACATCCCACTTGCTGGATTCACTGCTATACAATTCAAGGATTAATGAACAAAACCCACCATTGCTTTTAGCACGTGAAATAATGCACCCATTTCTGGCAGCAGTTTTGAACTGAAGGACTATCACTGACTCAAGCATTTGTAAATTGAGCTGTTGGAATTTGGGGGACTTATTTATTTAAACTATGCAGTGATTAAGAAAAAAAATTACCTAAATGTATTCAACTGATATTGTCCTTCACATCACCAGTGCAGAGCTGTTGCTCTTCATCAGGGCTGTGATATTTAATTTTATGTTTGAGTAGGTGGGAATACGTTGAGAGCTATAAAACCTAAATGCCAATCTACTTTTTTGAACAAGAGAATGTTCACAAATTCATAATTCTTCACATCAAGTGGTAAGAAGTAGATTTTTTAGATTAAATATGCATCACCTTAGATGGAAGAAGTAGAATCAATTAGAAAAAGCTTATAAATGGAAACAAGTTCTACACAAAAATATGAAAGGGTTGAAATAGATTCTTAAATGGCAACACACCTTGGTAAATAGCCAGGATATGAAAAGTGATTCTGCTGTCTGCAGAGAAATTATAAAGCAAATTTTGAAGAATTAATTTAATCAGTAATCAAGACATAAAGCAAATTGATTAACATAATTTGATAATACTTAATATATTATACATACATTCTTCTAATAAATTCTATCATACCCTTAAAATATTCTTGGTAATAATATAATTCAGTCATTTATCTTCACCAATACTTATGGCACAGAAACTTTACTAACCACAGAATCCAGTTCTAATCGACTTGATTAAATTAATAAACACTATTTCTGTCTTCACAGCTCAGAGAAATAAAACCTTAATCCTCACCTTTAGAAACTAGAACCTGCCTATAGAAAGTAACTGCTAGGAATTTTTAACTAGCAATGACAAATAGGAATGAATCATGCTATAAATCTTTCCTGCAGATGTAGATCTCAGAGCATCACTAAGGAAAATATAAACAGTCAACACAAAGCCACCAAACACAAACTGATTGTCTGAGCAGCAGAAACCAGGGACTGATAAAAAATCATCCTGCCCCCTAAATCTAGACACAGTAGTTAAAACTCTTCTTGATCCCAGATGAGGGCTACTCAATTTCAGTAAAAGCTCTGCTGTATTACAATTTAAAGCACGTTTTGTTTTTAAACTGATGGCAACCAGGTAATTTTATCAAGGTCTATTCACAATTAGTGTTCCTGCTCTACAGGAGCAGCATTTACAGTTCAACTGTAACTCTGAAAATCCTCCTCCAGAGCACCACGGAACGTGCTACACAGACAAAAGCCCTTAAAGAGGTCAAACTCTATGATCACAATTAAATAAGAGTTTGCTGTTGGAGTGCTACACAGGGTACAACCGTGCTTGTATTGAACAGGCTGTGTTTGCTGCCAGCAGAGATATCAAAGACCAGATCAAAACTGTTCCTCAAATATTTCTCAAAAGAAAAAAAAAAGAATAAATCAACATATTTGCTATTGTTTGAGATCACTCAGCTCCCTGTTGGCCTGCAAAAATGAAACAGGAGTCACCCAAAATATACATGTGACTTCAGATCTTCTCAAACACACCCAACTCTGCAGCACCTCCTGCATTGCTCTGACACTCCAAATCCAAACTGAATCAACAGATTTAAGAGTTCCTGTAAGTTAAATGAGTTTGCTATAGAAAACCCTGACTGAAAAGAAATATATTCATCTGGGATGGACAGAGCACAGCAGAACTCCTTCTAAATGGAACAGCAGATGCAGCCAAACAAATTCTCCACTACTATTAAAAAGGTATTTTTTTTTATTGTAAACCTTTACTGGCTTCAAGGTTTCACTCTACTATACTGCTTGCAGAAAAATTAGTTCATAATTGCTTCTAACAATTGGAATTTGTTTACTTATCTTTTTAAAACATGAGGGGACTTCAGGTTTTGTTTTCTGATTAAATGCAAGGAATGCCATATATTCAAATATGTATATATATTTATATTATAAAGTTTTTATCATTATTGATTTAAAAAGATTTTTAATTCTTTTTTATCCCATTTTAAACAGATCTCAAAAATCTTTCCTTCCAAAGAAAAGAAAAAGGTTTTTACTGAACTGAGATCTTCCCTTCCTGCCCAATAAAACACTTGTCTTTTACAGGCATTATTTTAGCATAATAAAATTTTCTCCCAAGATTCAGTCAAAGTTTATTTTAAGGTAACGAGAAAATCAATGGAGCAACCCACACACTTAAAAACCCAATCCTATTTTGACTTAACAATATAATTCCAAGGATATGCTTAGATTCATTAAGAAATATTTTCTAAGAACAGAAGATAAGACAAAACCTTTGCAAGAGCAGTTTAGCCTTCTAAACTCCTTATTATTTAGTTTTGGTTTTCTCTGAATAAAACAGATTTTATTAATCACAAATTTTTTTTAACCATGGTTGAAAAGACAAGCACAGTGATTTTGTAGTAATTATTCTGCTATGATATCAGCAGTTACATCAGCATAGAAAGCAGAGTTTGGTAAGATTATTCTTTTTAAAAATCAAGGCCTTATTGCAACTGCTGCTCTGCAAAATCCCTGGTGTACTCTTTGCTAAACAAATCTTTATTATTATTTGATGTATTTATATGAATAATATACAATAGTGCTAACTCAACACAACACATGAATCTGTTTGGACACAAAAATGAAGTATCTGGTTGTCTCAAAGCACTTGATTTGCTGTTGACCATCTAAATAAAATGGAATTCTGTAAATATGAAGGGAAATCTGCAATACATGGTTCTAGAAGACTCTTCAGAGCTCCTCACCAGGACCTGACTGCTCCATCTTTAGGGACGTATCCTGTGTAATGAAAGCAATACCTGGCAGCAGGACTAAGTTAGCAGAGTGCTACTGGTGCATTAGCTGATTAAAGTGCTAAATAACGAGGAGGCAAACCTTCACAGCACAATGCAAAATGATGAAACACCGACCACAATTAAATAGGAGCTCCTCTAGCAGCTTGCACGTACTTGGCATCAAACACAAACATCACAGTTAAAAACACAGTTTGAGAAATGTCTCTTTCTCAACTGATGCTGTCTGATGAAATCGTGAAAACTGATCCTAAGGGATGTGCACAGCACAGCATTTCACCAAGAAAAAACTGAGTGCAGAATCATAAATTGTAGGTAAGAGTTTAATTTTTTTTCTTTATTTTTCTTGATTCATTTAATAACAGTGAAAATATTAAGGTAACTATGTAGTATATCATAGCGATGATATTTTGTGAGGTTTTGTCAATTATCCAAAAGAATGAATAAAAAGCACGCTACGGACAAACCACAAGGTTTCATGAAACTGACACTACCTAAACAACAATGTAAGTTTTCTGGTTAGACAGACTCACAAAACGTTTGTTATAGAACATGAGTAAATTCAGAAATGTTTAAGTGAAATCAACTTTGGAAGTACACATCCAAAATCCCACCTTAAACTAGATGGAGAAAAAAAGCAAAGGAAGCACTACTCAGTGCACTTAGAAGCAGCATCATACACCAATACATGAACAGAACAAAAAGAAACTAACACCATAAAAGCTCATGTTAGCAATAAAGTTTGGTATAGAGCAGTAATTTTCATACTACAGGATAACTACTCAAAATTGTTTACTTCAAACATGTAAGAAAAGCACTGATCTCTAGAAGAAAAAAAGAAAATGCAGAAATATAGGCTGATTAAAAGAACATTCATTTCTGCTCCATATATTAAAATATATATATGTATATGCGACATTTAAATTTGAGAGATATGCCAGTTAATAGCTCTGCTACTGCAAAAAGAGCATGGATTTTAAAAAACAAATCAGACTGCAGCTAAGATTTCCATTTAAAGCTCTGACTGACGTACTTCACATTGGAAATCACACACTCTCCTTTAAAAGTAAACAGGCAACATTGGTTAGCTCTGGAGTGCCAGGAGGAGCCAGTTCCTGAAAGCCCTCGAGCATTCAACACCTAAAGCCTTCAGAAAGCTCCTCACCTCAAGGTATCCACCCAGCCTGACCCAGCTGAGTCTGCAACATTTTTAAGAGGGCAGATTAAATCGATATAAGTGAAGACTACAAGGTTCTTAGAACTTAATCTTTCCACTACGTGCTTTATTTTTGATACACATGTTGTCTATAGCAATATTCTCTTGCTTACAAGTTCACTGAACTTCCAATTTCTCCCTGTGCAGTTTATCAAGCACACTTTATTGAAACTACATGCCAAAACTGATAAAGACAGCATTCATAATCCAGAAAAACTTAGTTAGGAGTCAGAATGGATTACAAAACTAGACGAAAGATATTTGGGTCTATGCTTCAAAGTGAGTACAGAATACTTTAGACTACGTATTTAAAATAAATCCTTTCAAAAGGACACTCCTACAGTGATTTTATCTGAAGAGAAAACAGAGCATTCTTGTTCCTGAATGAGAGAGTCCACACACGGACTTAATCAGGAAGAATTTTGTGTAGGCAGTGGAGGAGAACATTTTTTTATCAGTAAGCAGTTTCCATTTTAATCAAGGATTTACAGTCTGAAGAGAAGACAATGTTTTAATCTACTTACCCAATTTTTGTTTTCTCTTTAATTTTGGATGAGGAACCCGTTTTCGGCTTTTTGCTCTCCTTATCCTTTGGTTTGGATTTAACTTTTCTACCCTTCTTTTCCTCTTTTCCTTCAGCTGAAACACTGGGGAAGTTTTCAGGGCTCATTACTCGTGGAATGTTTCTCTCTCCTCTCTCTTTTGCCTTTGCAATTGCTTCAGATATTATGCGATTTGCCTTCTCTTGTTTACTTTCCGAGTCTGTTTTTTTCTTCTGCTTCTTTTCAGACATTGCCTTCACCTGGGTATTCTGCAACTTAGTATATGATCCTGAACCATCAGTCTTCTTGGAAGGAGGCTGTAGTAAGAAACAAAAGTAAATTAAATCCCTTTATTTTAAAAATATAAAGTGCAAACATTTTTGATAGGGATATGAATTTTTTTAAAATGTAACTGCCAGGGACTTATGCATACACAAAAAATGAGGAATTCAGTTTATATCACAGAATGGCGTGTGTTTCAAAATAACTACATCAATTGTTGGTTTTAAACAACCCATCCAAGTACTCAAAGCCAGTAAAAAATATCCTTCTGAAATTCTCTCAGCCTTCTCTCCACCTCTGTAATATAAGAAACCAATCCTTAACCTTTGCAGCATTCGCATCTATTTGACACACACGTCCAACACCTCCAGTAAAATATGAAAAAGTGAGGAGCTCCCGAAGGTAAGTGTGAGTGTTTTCCTTTGGTAAGATATCAGGACCACAGTTACCTTAAAGCAGATGAATGATCTACAGGACTAACTCGGTGATGAACACAACAGATGCTCGAACAACACCAAGATTAAAAAACAGACAAAAGATAAAACCAAAACTAAAATTACGCAGCTCTATATCCATAAACGGACCAGAAAACAGCGTCTCTTTTATTTAAATCAACATACACTCCGTGCCTCGGATTAAAGACGTAACTTGTTTTTATCTTCGGGTTTTTAATGCCCGTTTCATGGAGGCAGAATTGTTTACGGGGCTGATGAGCCTCTCCTGCAGCCAGCCAGAAGACATGTTTTTGCTTTCCTCCCCTCCCCCTTTGAGGAATGGAAAGAATTTCCTATTCAAACACAAAACCCCAGCAGATAACAGTTATGTTACGTTCTCACCCGTAAACGCGCCTCTGCCTAGAGCAGGAAGAAAAGCCACCAGGAATTTCCAAACACATTTTCTGGCCAAACCCCGTGCACTTCCCGGGATACATGTTCTATAGGTGCCTCATGGGCGGCGGGGGCGGGAGGCAGGGATGGGGCCGCTCCCGATGCCACCTTAAAGCCCCGGGGCTGGAACAAACAGCCGGACCCAGCTCGGGAACAGCTCAAGATGGCGATGCGGCTCCCGCAGCAGCAGCCAGTAATAAGGAAGGTTATTCAATCCCATTAGCCTTTTAGCCCAAAGAACCCCTCCTCCTCCCACTCATTCAGGCTCTCACTTACCCTTCCTCTTGGCCTCTTCACTGAAGACATTTTTGGCGTCAGACAAAGACTTGCCCTCCGCTTTTCCAGCACCCCCGGCAGTGCTCAGGAGAAAAGCATGGGGAGAAGATTGCTAAATGGCCTATTTAGCGAGCGGCAGCCGGGCCGCGCACAGCCCTCCCCGAGCGCTCGCTCGCTTCAGCAGCATCCCCGCGCCCTGCCCGGCGCGCACCCGCCGCCCCCGGCCCGGCCCGGCCCCGCCGTGCGCGGACCGCCGGATCGCAACAAAGCGCGGAAAGAAACGCACAAAGCATCAAAAGGCATCAGCGCCAATATTAGCGCTGGTTAGACCCGCTCCCCGCGGAACTAGGCCAGCAGATGGTGCTACCCGTCATTATTCCATTAGGCTCCACGTTTAACCCCCGCGGGGATCGGCTTTAACCCTTCCCGCTCCCCCGCCCGCAGCGCCGCCCACAGCGGCTGCTCGCTCCCCTGGAAAACCGTGGGAACCGGGCGCTGTGCCGTGCTGGACCTCGCCGCACCGCAACCCTGCGGCTCCAGCCCCGGGGGAGGGCACGGGGGCACAGCGGCCGAATCCCAGCCTGTGGCTTTTGCAAATCCACCAGCAGATTTTGCTCTCCAATATACTTTTTGATTTTTAAAAACATTATTATTTTTCTTGCATTTGCTTCATTACTATAAGATGGTAACAGTGACTATAATAATTTGCTGACAGGCTTCCCTGCTTCCTACAGAAAATGGAAGAGCTGCTCGATTTTATCCCTCTGCCCCTGCCCAGACCTGCGGGACCCTGCAGTGGAGACCTCCTCGGGACACGGCTCTCTGGTAAGCGCCTCTTCATTCCCAGGTTGGGTTAAAGTGCTATTCTAAAAAAATCAGACAAGTTTGAAAATACGTATTGTGAACATATCAAATGAAACAAAAAAGAAGACTGGGGATTTTGCAAGGTTATTTACAAAAAAAAAAAAAAAAAAAAGAAGCTTTTGACAGCGTAGCTCCATCCTAGCAATACCCTTGATTTTCAAAAAGCCCACTCAAGAAGAACGAAGAAAGATCAGGACTTGACTTCTGTTTTGCTCAATATATACATATACCTTTATTTTGCAAGGTATTTGTTTTTCCATAGAAAATTTAATATGGCAAGGATTTTGAGATTGTTAAGATTAGTCATTACTCTAAAAGATAATTTCACTTCTATTTAAGATTAATTTCAAAATTAACTTCCTTGTCCAGTAGAAACACTAATAATACCAATACTTTAAATTAATTATTTTCTTAACAATGCTACTTAAATTCAAGGCTATTTCTGTAAATATACAGCAGCATCACAAGGACAATTGCTACATTTTAATTTTACTTTTGAGAACTCTAGCTAAGATGTTTCTACATTATGCTTACAGTAGCTATAGTAAATTACAGAGATTTATAATTTAGGATTATTATTTAATATCTTAGTAAAAATGGTAAACAACCAACTCTTCTACGTTTTGAGATCAGCTAAACAAAAAAAAAATCCTAATGTACTGTTGGTATAATTTCAGCTCTAAAAGCCAAATGCTACCAAAGCTGGTACTGTTACATTGGTGGGTTCTTGAATATTTCTGGGCCAGAAATAAACAAACAAAAAATGTTTAATAATTAAGTAGGTAATCCAGAAATGGTGGTTTTTTCATGAATCCTTTCACGGTCTCTTTCTAGATGTTTTATTCTTTTTAAAAAAAAATATCTTTGCTACATTTTCTCAGAGCTCAAAGCTGCTTCCCAATTTATTCCTCAACAACATTTACTACACTCTTAGTGTAGAACTGTGAGTATGCTGGATGAGGCTCCTCTATGTTATAATTCCTCTACTCCTTGCTCTGTGCTATCCCTTCTGAGTTCTATTTCTTGCACTGCCACAAACATTAAGCTATTTTTTAGAAATCCCAGACCATGGGGTTTTTAAAATTTTGCTATGACATTTCTAACCATATGGAAATGACATTCACAAAGATGCAGGAAGGCACCAGCCCGCCATTCTAAGCCAAATAAATCTGTAATCAAACCTTCATCAAGAAAGTCACCATTGCCACAAAAACCAAAACTGGAAAGCAACACGAGTGTTTTGAGATTAGAACGTGAAACATGCCTGCACTACAGAGGACAAAATCTGTATGTACTTAGCAACAAAAGCCATTTAATCTAGCAGAGCTCTTTTATTCTGGCATAATTTCATGATTCGAAAATATGCACAGCTATAAAATGATTGAACAGTTGTAAATCATCTTGCACAACAAAAACCATTTCAAAGGTTCTCCAGTATCTACAAAAAAAAAGGGCAAATCATTTTGCAAGCTGAAAATACCCCTCCCCCTCAGTGAGACGGAACACAGTGAAAACATCCTAAAGGAATATATCCTCTCACCAACGGCTTGCAAACCTATTCCATCTAGAATAAGAAATAAATTTTAACTGACAAACATATAGGAGAAGGTGGAAAGGAAAACCCTGAGGCCACCACATATTTAAAACCTGAAGATTTTATTTGGAAAAATAGGTTTGTACTTTTCACGATTGCAAAGATAATCATCCAAACATGAGCGAATGCAAAGCTATGCAATGTTGTCTTGAGTCTGCACAGAGGGAGCTCCGGGGTATCTGCTGCTGCTAATGGCTTTGCCAAGCAGCAGCCGAGTGCAGGGAACAAGCCTCCTGTCAGTTCCCTGCTGCTCCACGCAATCCTGTGGGCAGCAGGGAAATTGGCAGGAATCACCTCAAATTCACACTACTGCTGCTGCCTGCAAAAGCCATTAGCAGCAGCAGCAGGTATGGGCCCTGCTGGTGCTCACACCACAGAGCTGGCCCAGAAAAATATTCAGGGAACAGATCAGACAACAGCTGTAGAATTCCCCATACATGCCCTGATCCACAGCCAGGGGAGCATCTTTTTGGCACAATTAAAGGGAATTTGACATGCTGTCTCACAGGAGTAGAAGGTACCCTACACATATCTGAATGATTTCTTAGTTAAACAATGTAAAAGCAGTCAAATTACTAGACTATATCAAGAAGCAGAATCATAACAGCATCTTTCCAATAGCCAGCAGTACTCTGCTGAGTAGGCTTTTCACAGAAAGGCATTTCCTCCAACACTTTGTTGTGGTTGCATAGGACGTGCACTTGAAGACCTTCACTGACGTAACAGTCCTTCCCCCAGCAAGAACAAACCACCACCCTCAACACTTACAGATATCAGGTTTTTCTCCTCTAAAGCCTAAACCCATTTTCATTTGCTCCACAACAACAAATAATTCCTTCACATCCTCTGCATATCACTACAAAGGAAGCCCCAAGGAGAAGGAGAGTTTGACACCGAAACTACTTCTACCTCCTAGAAAACCCTCCCAAATCCTGCCTTATCTGTTCCAATAATAAAACACGGCTTCCACTGTAAGAACACCTTTCCTACAGTAGGTGTGGCCATTCACAGGAAGAAGCATTACTTTCAATTCTGTGTGTGCACAAAAACATTCAGACTAGGTATCGCTCCGAAGTCACACCCATTCTTGATATACTCCAGGAACTGATTGTGCTTTTCTCTGGAATTTTAACAAGTCACACGTTTGTGATTGAATTATACAAGGCGTGTTATTGAATTAATGTTTTTCACTTGTGGATTTACTGACCACTTAGATTATCTACCACTAACAGTTAAATTGTGACCCTAAGGAGTCTAACAACAGAAAGCTGAGGTTTACGTCTGCAATGCTTTGAGTGATTCTTTCACTCCTGCTGGTAGCAGTACACACCTGCAGGACGATGCTCAGACCAAGTACGGTCTGCCTTGAGAGCCTAACGAGTTCTTGACAGTCTACCAGGTCCTCAGGAAATCAAGATGACCTTGACATCAACTGCACTAAAAGCAGCTAAAATTAGCCATCTGGAAACTTTATCTTCGTGCATTACTACATCACCTTTGTTCATATTTATTGCTCAACAAAGCATCTCTTTATGTATGTCAAGTCACCAAAACAGTATTAGTATCAGAACCATGATACAAATAAAAAAAATTGCATGACTTAGAATAATCAATAGTCTGGAGACTTCGTCCAAATTAGCTTCTCGTTTTTTCACATTATAATCACATGAAAATTTGAAAACTGCAGTTTCAACTCACTACAGTGAAAAGATCTTAACAGTATATCCATTCATCCTTTGAATTATAAAATAGTATTTAAGAATGCAACTTGAAAAAATCCCCAAAGCATGAACTCAACTCGGTGACTTCTGAATTCCATACTAGTACTTTGAACTTCTTTCCTCTAGAACGGTCTGCAAAAATAAGTCCTCTAGTGACTTTTAATGATGGATTTGTAATTAAAAAGCTTATCTGTTAAAAAAAAAACCCAAAATTCACAGCCTTTACAGAGTCTGTCTGTAGAAGGTTACTTAAAATATCCACGTGTGTCACCCCACATGCATGCAGAAAGGCATCTCCTTTGCTGTATGGCAATCCCAACAAAATATGGTTTCTTTAGACAGTAAACTGAAATGAGATTTTCAGTTAATCAGGCTACTTCTGCACAACTAATGGGAAGATCACCTAAATATGCAACAGGGTTTCTTTACTCCAGAGTTCTTTCTGAACTGCATTTTATTTTCTTCAACAGTTGCCCCACACCATCTGCTGGGATTGCTTCACAAAGCCAAGAGCATTGGCAAATGAAGATCTGTGAGGTTCTATCATTTTTCCATTCTCTTTGGTGCATATATGGAACTATTAAGAGAGCCAATGAAGTATTCCAAATTGTGGTTCTTTCAATATGCTGATAATATACTTCCTTCTTTTTCTAGCTTATTATAACTGCTAATGAATGTTTCCGTATTTAATTGATACAGAATTTCAAGACACATTTATGAAACCTAACTTAAATTAAAATAGAGACACTACAGATAGATTTAAAAAAAAGATACCAGGTGATAGTCTATATTTTTAACCTTCCATACTTGCTATCTATAATGTTGGTAAATGAATGGCTAACAATTAGAGCACTGCGGCCAGACAACAGTTTTTATCTCTGTAACAGTCACTTCAGAACATACATCTGTGATTTGGGATGTGAATGTGGTTTATGCCTCACAAGGCATTTAGCACCATGCTTATAACCAAATTTTAAATTTCTGTGGAAATGAAAACACTAATGGAAAGGTCAGCAACCTTAAACTAGTCATGTTTCTAAGATGAAACATGCACCTGTTGGCACGTCACACTCTCTCCATATAGGGTATTTTTTCACATCTCAGAGCTACAGAACCCAATAATAGTATCAGTAATCATGTTTTGCCACTAATATAGTGAAGATACAATGGTTGTCATTAGTAGCACCTTCTTAACCAGTGACCTGCTTCATGGGAAGATCACATCCATGGAAGCAGCTGCTAACCTGGAGTTGCTGCAGAAGCAGCATCAGAAGTTACAGAATGAGTCTGCAGCATACTTTTTGCTTCCATTTGAAAGAGTTTGAAGAAACTATTTTGGGGCTCAGTGCCAACTATAGTTAGAATCTTTTTCTGAATATTTAGTAGTGGTATGAAAACTGTGTGTAATTTGCACAGTAACTCTTAAAGGAAGCACTATATAATGGAGCAGACTAAATTGCCAGGAAATGAAAGAAATTGAGAACTTAATCCTGCTTGCTCTGCCAAGCTGCTGCATTTAGTGTGTTTCAGTTTTCAGTGCCTTGGTGTTCTGTGCCCATCATGAACCCACTTCTCTTGGGTTCCAGTCTGTAATGTAAGAGCTATTTGGAAAATGGTAGACAATGCCAACAAAATCCACTGTCTCAGCAAAACTTATCTGGGCTCTTTTTCACATGCAGGGCCAGAACATCCAGAACTTGCATTGCTGTAAGCCTGATGCACCTCGTGGTGCACTATGGCAGTATGACTACACTTACTATGAGAAAACCATGGGCTCCATGAAAGCCATGAAAAAAATGGTATTATCATATCCAAGACACCTGGTGGATGCACCATTGAGTTACTAGGCTCAGATCAAATTCACACTCATGCCATACCTCTACAGTAACATCTTTTTCTTTAATCTAAGGGTCAGAATGGTCCAGCAAAAAAACTTCGTTTATTTCTTGCTTTATTGCCTAATCTTAACCTTACAAATTTTGCAATTACCTGCAAAAAAGGAATGACTGAACTCTCTACTCTAAAAAAGGTAATTCAGGTTTCAGTTCACTGTTTGAAACAAGTCTTATGTGGGCATCTGGAAATAAGTGTGTAAAATACTTCACCAAATAGCTACGGACAAGAAAAATCAAACAGATATTTCTGTTTTAAAAAAAGTAGTCATTAGGGTTCAAAATGCCCTGGGTAAAGCTCTAAAAATATATTGATCCACTGAAATTCAGCATGAGCAAATACAGTCTTGGACAGTACAAATAATTTGCTTCTTCTGGAACACATGCACATACATATGCCTGATTTTACAACTGGAAAAGTTTATTTAACACACAAAGCCAGACAGCTTCTATCTGCATTATTTCTTTTTAATGACCTTTTAAACTCCAGTAAAACATAACATTATCTGAAACTGCTCTAATTTAAGGTGACAAAATCCTTTTAAATTGTGATTTAAAGGTAAAATAATGAAGAATTGACCACAGAAGTCTTCAGAACAAAAACCAAAATTGCAACAAACTCAAAATTAAACTGAATTTTCACACGTTGCCACTTACCCACTCATGTTTTATATGACCACCACTTTTGTGTGCCACTGAGAGTTATTTTCTCATGGGTTTTTTTCCTTATCAACCACAGAAGACAGAAGACAAAAACCCACCCGAACTATCTTTGAAAAGAACATCACATGAAGAGCTTTCTTTCCCCTTAATCCCAGCATCCAAGGCAGCTTCAGCATTCATGTCCCAGTCACACTAACAACCAGCACAGCATCCATCTCTGAGCACGAAAAAAGCAACAGGACCTTAATGGTTGTTGGTTCTTGTCAAAATTGTAGCTACAGTGTTCTACATCTCTCATGGAAGTGGCCTTGTAAGAACACATTTTCATGATTGAAAAAAAACCTCACTTTCATCTTTAGGAAGTTTACTGCTGTCAGTATTTCCTTCCACTACCCCCTAGTTCTTCCAGTCTGAGTTTGTTATCAGCCCAGATTGAGAAGACATTCCAGGTGTCAAAGGCTGTAAACTGCACAACCTTCCATGGTGTGTTCTTGGTACTCTTCTGCTACTTGGAGGAGTCAGTGAACCTGCTGAAGGGATAAAAGGAAGGGCAAGTGGGCAAGAACTCTTCAGAACCAGCAGGAAACTGCCCACCTTTTGTCTCAGTGCTCACTTCTGCAAATACCTACAGAAAGGGAAGTCAGGCTAGGTCAGAGAAACAACCACACACTGAACAAAGCACAGAGGTAGCTTGTCTTCCACAGCATGCTTTACCAGCCTAATTTTCCAAATTCTGTTCACATTTTATAATACATTGAGTGCAATGGTAAAAACCAATTCAATTAGAAGGTAAGTGAACCAGCTTATTCAAAGTATAAAAGTTATTGGAAAAACATACTGCAATGGATCATTGTCTTGGTCAGTCCTCAGGAAGTGACCCTATAATAATATTGGCTGCCTTTTAATTTTTTTTTTCCTTTTTTTAAAGTATGCATTTTCAGTGCTTGTTTGGAGCGGAACAATGAAGTATTGTTGATAAGATGACAGATGTGAAAAATAGGTATCATTTAACCAAGAGGGAAATACCAATCATGAAAGATGTTTAAATCAAAACAGATTGCATATTCAGAAAGGCTAGCATGTAACATCTCTCTACAATAATTTTATTCCCTAGAAGCAGTTAAGTTTTAAAGTTTACTTAATCTTTGTATATGCTTTTTTTCTTAGTATTCTTAGTACTTAACACTAAAATATATAGGACAGAAATTGGGAAAATTATTTTTAACATCAACAGCTGGGGAGTCACTGATATCAGTTCTGACTGCACAGCATATTTCCATTTAAATCAAAGAGGGGCGTATTTCTTCCACTTCAATTCAAAAATCTTACATATTTTTTGTTTCAGCTTCAGTGAACTACTTTAGCAGCTTTATGTGCCAGAATCTTCAGTTCAAAAGAGTCCTTTAGCATATATGCTAACCTAATGAAACTACTTCTCTTGAATGTAGTTTTCTCAATTAAATATTCATGAAGAAAACCCCTCCCCCTAGTTAAGGAGTAAAACAAGATGCCTAAAGAAAAGGAATTTTTCAAAAAGGGTGATGGTTCAAAAATAAGAAGTCCCAAATCAGAGGATACTACCAGGGAACAACAGTTTGCTTTCAGGCAAATGAAACCCAAAAAGCAAAGAAACCAAACTATTTTTTTCCCCCAAAAGCCTCCTATAAAATTTCTAGAGAAAGAACATAGCATCCAAGAGCTTTAGAGTAGTAAACCATAAAATAACTTTTCTTTGGTATCAAACAGAAAACGTTGCAAAAAAAAAAGTTGCAAGACAGGTTTCAAAAAATTACTGCATTAATGCTACGGTTATGTTTCTAACCTCAACTGACTCTGGCTACTAGCAAAAGTGGCAGGACTAGACCCACTGTAAAGGCCAAGAAATTTTTATCTTTAACAGAGGTGAAGTCAGCAGAAACTGTCACCAACACAGAAGAGAGTGACAGCCTGGCTAGAGACCACAGTGTGCTGCCAAGGGCATCCCCGAGCACGGTCACAAGCAGGAGCCCCTCTGTGCCTCTGTCCCCAACAAGCAACGCTGGGTCACCATTTCTGAAATCTAAAATCACTCAAAGCCTTTACACATTTGCAATTAAACCACATTAAGTCAGAAAGCACACTGGGCTGGCACCAGAAAACACATCTCATGTGGTGTCAGGAGTTGATCAGATTTCAAACACTGCATGATTGCACGTCAATGAATCCTCCAAAGGATGATATAAATAGGAGCTACAATACAGACACATCAAAATAAATTTGCCTAATTTATTTTAAAAATTGTTCTTACTGAATTCAAAGATAGTAAGACACATGTCTGGTTTTGTCACTCAGATGTTCCTTAAATTATTTACCTGCCTACCCCTGTGACAGCTTGGGTTCTCTAACAGCTGGTTTCTGCTTTTAAGAGTTCCAAAGACCAAAATTCCTGCTACAACAAAGTTCACACATCAGGCTGAGCCATACCTAGGCCTCATGGACAACTGCTGCAATGACTTAAAGATAAAAAACAATGCACTCTACTGCATCTTCCTATCCTTCTGAGGAATACAAACAGGGCCTGGAAGCCACAGCATGCTGCAAGTCTCAAAAAGCACAGGAGCTATGCTTTTCTTGTTAGTTTGCTTAAAATACTAGTAAAGAAATCTCTGTATTGTGGTGCTCATTAAAAATTAAGCTACAGTGAAACAATTCCTTTTAAGATTACTTAAGATAATTTTTAAAACCTATCAGTAGAACGATCATTTTGAAACCATGTTTCAAACTCTAAGAAAATACGCAAAAATCTCAGAACCACAATATTTGCAATGACTTCTTTAACACTAAGGCTAACTTTTCTTTTCAAGATATAAACTAAAGCTAAATTCTGAGATCATCAATATCTCTTAGAGGCCTTCCTATCAATCTATGAAACAAATTCTGCTTTGCAATTCAATATGCTGCTCAACAGCATTATGTACACATATATGATTATTGAAATTATTTTCAAACCTGGGCTAACCCCTGAGCAGGCAGTATGTAAAACATGGGAACAATTTCAGGAGATATAAATTAAAATGCTGCCTTCACAGTAACATATCAAGGGAACAAAAAACTCAAGTAAGTACAAATACAAGCCAAATAATCCACACAAAAGAAGACCTGCTGCATTTATGAAAGAAAAATCAATCTCTGCTACAAATTACACAGCTTTCAAAAATGTAAGACTTGTCATCTTTTCTAGCCTAAAGCTACATTCCTAGCTTCATTTATCATGCTTACTGAAATCAGCATTAGAATTCCCGGTCTCATCATCCCAAGAAACCCACTAATTTATATTTATTAGCCTTAAGAGATCCCAAATTCAATCCACTCAATACCTGATGATAAACACTCTTAGAAATCTGTGTAACCAGGAAATCGAGCAATTTTTTTAAACCTGATAATAAACAAAGAAAACAATACCACTCCAGATGCAGGAGGCTGTTTGGGAGACAAAGTGTTGAAAATTATTTTGATCTACCTATATATTTAGAAATAACATAATAGCTAAAAAATTGCAAAACCTGAGTGCACAAAACATACAGACATCTGGACAAAAGCCACATGAATTCCAAATTATCAGATTCTCTGGCTTCAAAACCGCACTACTGGTTAACATCTTTACAAGTTCTGCTGCTCTTTCAGAAATAACACTTCACTCACACTTCATAAAGTGTTGATTTTCTACAAAATGTCTCAAGATAAAATGCTGCTCTGGAAGTTTTACAGGCAATGAATGGTATGTTCAAAGCCACTCAGAAATGCAGAGTCTAGATAACAGTGTTAGCTGAAGCAGGTTAGTGGTTACTGGAGCCAATGGCAGTCCCACAATGAGTCCACTTGCACTCTCTGCATTTAAGGCTGCAGGCCCCTGCAGAATTATTTTGCTGTACTCCAGAATAGAATGCTTCTCACTCGTCCCTCTCTCACAGAATGGCTGAGGTTAGAAGGAACCTCTGGAGATCCTGTAGTTCAACCCCCTAGGACAGGTTGCAAGGGATGGTGTCCAGACAGTTCTTGAGTAGGAGATTGCAGAACTTCTCTGGGCAGGCTGTTGCAGAGCTCTATGTCACCCCCACAGGAAAGCAGTTTTTCCTCATATTTAGATGGAAGCTCCTGGGCACCACTGGAATGAGCCTGGCCCCATGCTCTTGAAACCTTCAGGGATTTGTGCACATTGACAAGCTCCCCTCCACTATGTCTACAGAACATGTGCAACTGAGAGAACTAAGCCAGCAACTTGTGTTCTGGACAAAGGCACTGGACAAAAAAAGTGAAGTTTCTGTGCACCTGAAGGAGTGTCCCCGTTCAGTTCATAGCCCAAACGTTGCATTGACACAAGACAAAGAATAGGAGCTTTCCCCCCATAATTTATTACAATTTAGATATACATGGAACTACAGCTTTAACAGCCTATAGAATGGGTCGCTGTCTTTAGAAGACAATTTAACACTGATTTTGTTTTTCTCTTTTCTCTGTAATTAGGTATCACTTCTTCCAGACACTATAATTGCACAATTATATCAGTACTCTCACATTAATGAATTGCTTTATAGTTTTTCAGTGTTAACAAGACATCTATTTCCAAATAGTTATTTAGATTATTCAACCACGCTTACCCTACATTATCATGCAAAAAATATAAATTTAACTTATTTTTATCAGCTAGTCTCACCTTGCTATTTTACTCCTGTAATTTGACCCAGCCAGAAGCTTTGTTTCTATGCCTGCCATCTGTTAACTACTTTTTACAAAAATGCTTCTCTTTTGGCACATTTCAAAGACAATTATAGTGGTTATTTAATGAGTGTGCAATTATCTCAGGAAAAAAATATATTATTATATTATGACAATCATTAAAACAGCAAGTGCTTGATTTTAAAGAGGAAACATACACAGAGTTGGACAGCCTAATTATTTGACAAGTGATGAAGGTTGAGAGAGACGTTCTCAAGAAAGGTTTAAAGAAATGCATTCATGATAGCAAGAAGGTCCAAACAATTGTGAAAAAAATTAATTCTCCTCAAGAGAAATCACTAACAAACTCACAGAGCTTTTAAAACTGTGAAACAGAAACTCTGGCACATTTTCACTGTACTGAAAAGCCCAGCAACTTTTGTCTTGTTCTTACTACACAGTTTTATTTTGAAAGCCAAAACAGGGGAAATGAGAATGGAGACAATAAAAATTATACTCATCAGTAACTGCGTTACAAGTTTATCTCACAAACATGTACTTTTTTTCCCCAATTTACGCAATTTGCAATTTTAAAAAATAAAATGTATAAAAGGTTTATATAAAACATATATAATATATACAAAAGCAAGTGTTTCATACACATTCAAATATAAATAAAGCTATCAAAACATTGCTCTTTTAATGATGAATACGTTATTGGCAAAAAGCCATAGATTAATAATGAAAACATATTATATACAGCTATAATTTAGAACTTTATTCCAGGAACTGCACTACTTAGGCTCAGAGATGCTGCCCTACTCTTCTCATTAACTCGGCATTTGACACAGTTTTGCCATGGTCAAACCCACCTGTTTGTGGGGGTCTTTCTCAAATCACAGAAATAAAGCAAAAAACCTGCAAAATATTGCACAAAGGTGGTCAGTGGAGGGATTGTTTTCATTACTTCAGCAGAGATGATAAGCTTAGTAGGTGCTGGGAATTCTGCTGCCTCACTGGGGTACAGGATTGAAGTTCCTATGAGGAAGGTCAAAAATGTTCTTGAGGCACAGAAAACTAAATCCAGTGCATACAGCTTGTAGAAATGCTTGAAAATAAACTTCACACAAAGATTTACATTTGTTAATATGACATCACCCATAACATTGACCCTAATTAAAGGAACAATATAAATACAGTGGATATGCTTAATGGGAGGTATATTCAGCATTTAGGAAGAATAATCCATGTTAGGGGTATGGAGGTTTTTTTACATATCAAAATTACAAGGTTTGATTTGTAATTAACCCAAATGCTTACTGGAACAGACATCTAGATTTCCAGTCATAAATCATTAAGGTTGGAAAAGATTCCCAAAATCATCAAGTCCAACTTTTGACTTGATGCAAAGATGTGATATGATGCAAAGCAGGACAGATTTTGAGATGTGTATTTTGTTATGCTCAGTCTCACTGAATATGACACTGCTTCCCAAGCCACATGCATACAGCACTACCATCGTTTTAAAATCTTGTATTATACCAACACTTAGAAGCCATAACCTATAAACTTACGATGCAAAATAGCCAATCTCTTCTACAAAAAAGTTCTCTATAGTATGATCAATTCCTTAATTTAAATTATTCCTTGTTACAGGCTTATTTAAAATGAAACCATACAGAATATAAGAAATACACTTTAATACTATACTATATGTATACAATATAGTATCTATATATACACACACAATTGCTATATCCTTTATTTTGCTCCATCTTCCATTACTGCTTATATATCAAGTAGCTGCCTGGTCGTAGATCTCACAATTAGCCAAGAAAACACATCACTGCTTACTGTGTGTTCTTCTCATAAAACTTTCAGTCCATGATTGTATATATAAGCAAAACAGCAACTAATAGCAAGATAAGAGTTTTACAAGTTGAGTAATCCAAGGGATACACGTCTATAATGAATTTAGAATTGTTATAAAAGTGCCATCTGATACCACAGTCAGACATGAACAGCCTGCCACAATTCAGGACATCTCAGCAGCACATAAATCTGGACTTGGATCTGGTGAGAGTTAATTCCCTCTGTGATGATAAGCTCATATATGAGATTATGGCACTCTGATATATACAGATGTCCTGGGGTACAACACCACCCAAGCAATCATCTATGAGGTTCAGACTTTGCTAAACTTTCAACAAGGGTGAGACAAATTCTTTCAAAAAAAATTAGTGTCATCTGTTTCTATGAAAGAAGTAGTAACACAGCTCACTTGCATGTTTCAAGTCAATTTCTACACAAGTTCATGAATACACTGAATTGTCGAGTTAGATGCCAAATTTTAGTCACAAAAAGGAAAAAAACATAATTACATGATTTAAGAACTTAGACTTCTACCTCATTCTATAGCACTTCATATTATTAATGAAATATTTTTTATCAATATCTTTCTCATTTTCGTTTTATTTTTAATATCAATTCCTCTCCTTTCATGAGTGCAGCCAGAAGACATTAGAACACTTCTTACAAAACAACATACACAGTGAGACAGCTGTAATCTTTTCTAAGGACAGTTTATACTAAAGATTATCTTTCCAAAAGTTTATACTTCACATTATTTTTCCAACAGTTTATATTTCACATTATCTTTTCAACTTCCTTTTTCTTCTGAAGATGTAAAACAATGTTGAAGCCTTTTTTCATCCTTCTGAAAAGCGAATAGATTATTTAGCCTTAGCAAACTCCAACCACTTTTAAGTGGAGTTAAAGGATCAGAAGTCTTGTATTAGTCAAAGCTAAGGCTACAGGAGTCTTCAGCATTTCTCCACTTTATTTTCTGTTCTCAAAACTAACTCTGATGAAAAATGCATGATGTAAAATTAAGGATGCAATTTATTTACAATTCTGATCTAATTACAGCAGAAAGCGTATTAGCACCATAAGACAGTCTTTTTAATTCTCCAGCGTTATTACACCAGATTGTATTAATTTTTAAATTAATTTCCATCAAAAGAATAACCATACAAGTAAAAATGTTATGAGTATGCTTGCTCTCAAATACTGAAACAAGTATTTAATGTTCTTCCTTAATTTAAATAACCTCAGTCTAACTACAGTTAAAGATCTTTGGTTGTCTAATATTGGGTCTGTTCCAATACCAACAGTCCATTAACTATAAAGTTAAATAAAATAAATAAATTAAATAAAGTTATTCTTTCTGAGAAAACATCAACCATTATCAAACTGAGACTTTTGAAAAAAAAAAAAAAAACCCTAAATTCACTAGTAATTGTTTCTTCAATATATACTAAAGCCAGTATGAAACACTGTCTTGTTAAAAAATTAAAAGCTCACCTTAACTACTACATATGAAACTTGTCAAAATCCCTTTCCAGCTGGCTCCTACCTAAAGCCATCCAGTTCCAGAAAGATCAAATTTCCTTCCCCCCTTTACCCTACCTTTTTCCTCCCTGGTTAAACTGCACACATTTGTAAAAAGCTCTAACAGAACCAACTCATCTTGAACTTGAAATTCTAAAAAGAGATCAAAGAATAGAAGTGAGAATTACAACTAAAGCCCCTCTTCGAACTGTAGTCAGTCAAAAGACAGATCTGAAACACTTCAGTAATTGCTATACTTTTCCATTACTATTCATACTACATACTCCACTGATTTAAAGAGGCTTCTACATTGTTTGCTTCTGTCAATCCCCCCGTCTGTACATTCCTCAACAGTTTGACAGCTACCAGTTCACAACTAGTTTCTGAAGCAAACATTAAACATCTGTCTGACCAGATAAACTCAAGGTCAGAATCCAATTTATACAATTTATTGCATACCCCAAAATAATAAAAACCAAACCAAGCAATTTTATAACTATCTGGTTTCTGGCTGTTTCATTTCAAATAGGAAAAACATTAAAATTTTAAATCCTGTGAAGTTGCTTTGTTTTCACACTACAATGAAAACAAAACCAAACTCCTAAACTTTAAAGGCTCTCCACAGATCTCAGAACTTTCCCTCTATTCCTTGTTACAAAGCAAAGTGCTAAAACTGATGTCAGTGAGATTGAAGGAAGTCTGAAAAGGTTCCGACGAATAAAACACAAAAGTAACAGCACCAGAAAGTTTTATGAGACCTGCTTTTCATTGCCTGGCTTATATCCACATGCTCCTCAAAAATGATACTAACCCCTGGGTTTCTCACCACCCCCACTTTTCCTGGAATCCATTTCCTCTTCACCCTTCACTCCAGAATGCTGAGGGAGCCCAAGAGCCTCCACACCCCTGTTCCCTGTTCCTCGTGCTGCTGCCTGGCAGGGAATGGGGCGCTGCACCCACGGCAGCACTGCACACACACACACCAACAGCATCACCCTCACCCTGCCTACAGAAATCTCTGACCAGAGTGCCTGCTTGGGTGCACCCTCTTTTGGTTTTTTAGGCAGGGAAGGGGAAAGAGGAAATGTTTATCAAAACCAACAGATTGCATCGTTCAGTTAATCAAGCTCATCTCAACCGCACTGCTGGATATCCGTGTTCCATTAACATCACACCACAGTTCACAGAAAAAGTTTCACTGGTAGGAATTGACAATTACACGCTCCATAAACAAGCAGAAGTTGTAATGGAGAAGCAATCTACTGAACCAAGACCAAAGATTAAGGGTGTTTAGCCCTTATCTCTACGCTAATGAACTAAAATTAATGGAGGAAAATAAAAATGCTACATTGTCTCCTTCACAGGCCAGTGTCCTACAAACTAAGTAGAAACAAAAGTCAGTATTCAAGGTCCTTGGCTTCCCCATTTTTTTTTCCAGAAAGACAGCATTCTATATTCTCAGGTAGAGAATATTGGTAGCAAGAATACAGAAGTAACAGTTAGTTGTAAAACCTTTTTAAAGCCATCTGTTTTAAATGTATACATATTATGTCAGAGTTGCTTCCATTTTGAAGTGCACAGATTGAAAATTAGGAAACAATTCTTATGTCATCTTGTCCTCATCGTGGAGGACTTGAATACTTGCAGTAGATGTGCACGTTATAATAATATGACTGCTGAGTCTTTTGGTTTAGCCACAAGTAACAAAATCCAACATACACACAGCTTTTTATATGCTTTCTATTATTATTGATCACATCATAAACAAGAATAATAAGCGTGTATTTTTAGGCAATGAGCATGAGCACATAGACACAAAGCAAAGGACAGAGCAACAGTATAACCACTGCAATTCTTGCAGGAAATCAGCCACACAAACCTTACCAAAGGTCTTAAAAACATGTTTCTCTAAGTACCTTTCAAGACAATAAGTCATTACATTGACACCAAAATCATAAACCAGTAAATTTTGTCTGCTGTACTTCAGAAATATAAGCAGCAAAAGAAGCAACACCATTTTATCTGAATAAGATCATGTAGTCTTGCTTTCTGCAGTGATAGGAAAACAACAGGAGAAAGCAATGTCTGCATCAACTGGTTTTTTTCCTCCTAAACTTGACTTCTTCAGGGTCAAATATCAGCTCAGAGACTTCAGTTATCATGCTTTGACTCAAGCACCAGTCATTATTATTCATTTCACCCGATCAACCAAATCAGACAGTTCAAACCCTCACTCCCCAAATCCTACATACCTGTCCTTGTAAGGCTGCACGACTTCTGCCTTGCAGGTGCTGATTGGAAACTGAAGAATGCCAAGGATGGATCTGACTTTGAGACGGGGCCCGGACGAGTTCGGATGGCGGTGTCACTTGCTGTGGGGTTATGTGGTGTTCTAGGTCATGCTCTAGAACATGGCTTGTGCTATCCTGAACAAACGCAGAATCATCAAACTGTGGCAGAAGGTCTTCCTGCAGGAGGTCATCTGGGTCAAGTCCTGTGAATGGTTCACTGTGAGTCTCCACCTGATGAAGTAAGTTGTCATCTAAAGATGTAAAACCGTTGCTTTCAATAGGGTCGGTGAAATGGCTTATCTGAGAAGCAGAACCAGTAGAAGCTGGAAAATTAATATTCACAGGAGAGAGTTTTGAACTACTAAAGTTGCCCTGAGGATGCGCAGAATGCAACATTTGAAAAGTACTTGAATTCAAAGGTGTATTAGGATTCAACATGTGCTCAGTTGTTTCTTGCTTGGTCCCTGTTTGAGATGTAAAGGCATCGCTTCCAGTGAAGTCAGAGATAGAGTGTGTCTGCTGGCTAGTAGAAAGAGCTGTTGTAGGCTGAAGAAGGCTGGTAGGAGAAATGTGATTATTAGAGTAGGAATACGGAGATGAAAATTGTTGACTATTACTGACAGAACATGGAGTAATAGTTGGGGACTGTCCATCAAAATTTCCTTCTTGATTCCCACAAAAATGTATTGAAGCACTTGCAGTTTGAGAAAACTGTTGAACAGACAGAGGCTGCTGTGAAGTCGATGGATTAGAAACTGAAGGTGGGTGGTTAACACTGACTCTGAGGGAAGTAGACACGTTAACTTCCATGAAGTCTTTTGGCTGACTCAGAGCATCCTGCCCCGTGTTGTTTCTGCTCTGCTGTGGCCGGAGCGAGGCACACTGATGCTGTGGTTCATTAGCCTGAAATAAGGCAAAGTCATGGTGTGCTACAAAGCTTTTGTTTTGCTGCATAGACTGAGAATGTCCTTGGTGAAATGGGGACCCATTTTGATTCGAAACAGTTGTGGCAGTTTGATGACCCCACATAGGACTACCATCAGCCACATCTGGAAACATCCCATTGGACTGGTTTTGTGGGTGAACTGGTGAACAATTGAATTGAGAGTGTGGTGATAAGACATTGTCAGCAGAGCTATTAAAAGACTGATTTACTGAGTGAAGCTTCAGTGAATCATACTGATTCAGCTGATCAAACTCACTCATCTTTTGTTGATTTTGAGCATCTTGCACATGGTTCAGTGAGTCTATGTGCAAAGGTTCAAATTCTGCACCCAAATTCAATTCATCAACAAGTGAAACAGGTCCAGGTTGAACAAAGGCATCATCTGACAAACCTTCTAAGGTCTCACTAAAAAGATTGGCATCATCAAAAAAATCCATCATAGGATCAGTCATCTTGAGAGGTCTGTTCTGCTTTTGCTCTCAACTCCAAATGGAGTCAATTTTGTCTCTCTGCAGTGAACAGAAACAAATGACATCCAGTGGTCACCACCTTATCCAAGGCATGCCAACAGCCATTAGTGCTTCTGATGAAACATTCGTCTTCAGGTGTTAAAGCATCCTGAGGGAGAGAAGTGAGGGGGGAAAAAAAAGGGAAAAATTTAATATAATGACTCTCCTCATCCTTTCTTCCCCTTCCCAATACTTTTATGGGTATTTGATACTTTGTTCATAACTTTAGCTAGACCACAAATCAAGCAAGTTGGTTTTGCTTATACTCTATGCCCTGTGCAGAGTTTGATATTTTTGTCCCTTATAAAAGTATGTTTTAAATGTAATGGTTTCATTTGTTTTATTCACTCAAAGCACAGTTTGAGAGTCTCCTTGGTTATATTCATTAAAACTATCAAATTGCACCAGAATTAGGTTTTAGTGCTCCAAGATTAGAATTTGTTTATAGCAAAGAAACCATATACTACATAAGATGTAAGTTCCTGAGAACTTTATTTTATCAAACTTAAGACATAACAGACTCTTCTTAGAAGGAAAGACAAGAGAACGAATACAATGATACAAAGAAAACACAAAAAGAACAAGCTTTGGTTCAAAGGAGTTTGCATACCTAGTTTTGAAACATTTGCAACTATTTATTCATAGTATCCCTGAGTGATCACCAATTAATTGATTTACAGTGAGGGATTTAAGGAGAGTTGAAAAGCATGGTTAATTTAACTTTAGCCTAAAAACTCCCACATTTATAGTGTAATCAAACAGAAGAGGAAATGACTGAAAATGTGTGTCTGTGATAATATACCTCCCCACATAACTGGTAACCCTCTAGAATGGGGAAGCAATCACTTTAAATTAGCACCTTCGTGGAATAATAATTCCTTTATCCTGTCAATACATGTCTAATTAAAAAAAAAGGAAAATAAATAGCAGTAACTTTTAATTCCTGACCCTCCTATTAAAGCTCACCTTCAATTGCCATTCTTCATTAGTGAATTTTCCTAAGAATAAAATGAGTATAGGATCCTTCCAGAAATGAACATCCTATAAATCTGAAATATTCTCTGATGGAAAAGGTTCATGCTAAACCTACTAAGCCCCAAGTACTTAGAAAGCTGATGAAAACCCATTCTGCATATACTCCTACGCCACTGAGGGTGGTGTGACCATAGTCAGAATAAAGCCAGACTTAAATTCACAAACCTCCTTTGAGTATATGAGACTTCTGGTGTGTACAGAGAAAGGACAGATGGATCCTGTATCATCCTGAGAGATGCAGATCAGGTATGGATTGGTGTGAGTTTCAGTGAGAACAAGATGACAAAAAGAAGTGACAGAAGCTTAGGGAGATGACAGCTTAGCACAGCAAAGGAGCTGTGGATCCCAGATTGCACATATGCAAGTTATTGCTTAAAGTTGGGATCTCCTAAAGGCCCAAGATAAAGAAAGCATTAATATAAATTAGGCCTCATTATCTTCTTACACTGATTAAGTTGCCTACTTATCATTAAAAGCAACATAATGATGACTTTCCCAGAATGGAACACCTTCCAATAGATGAAACAGCAGGATCCAGGTAGAAGGTCTGGCATGGGTTATAACATTGCTACTATAATGATATCTCATCCTAGTTTATCTCAACACAAAAGATAAGTCTGGAGAGAGCTATTTTAGCTCAGAAGAAAACCAATTCAGATTAAGTACAAGGGAAAAAAAGATCACAGACACAGAATAAATGTAATTCAAGAAACCCCACCTGAAGAAAGGCAGGATGGAAATTATGGTAGCCATGGTTAAAATGCTGTGTTCCAGGCTACTGATAAAAATCTCAAATTTGAAGCCTGTATCAGTAAGCTTACATACTGAGTCTGATCAATTTTTGCTAACTGGAAAAAAAAAAAGGGAAAAAAAAATATCTCTTCCACCTTTAGCAATATAGATATCAACGATGTACAATCATTAACTAGTATACATGCTCTTAACTATAGAAGCCTAGAACTACTCAACAGGACTAAAAGAGCCTTGTATTAAAAGCCACATAGACCAGACAATCTCTTCATGTTTTACTGACTGTGTCCCTTTACAGTAAGGAAATGGAGAAAAGCTTGCAGAACAGCTGGAATTACTGCAGTACACTCGGAGCTGGTCTCACAGAAATTTACTTCTTGGCTCAAAAAACAAGAAACATTTGCCATCTTTGTTTTTCCTGCTTCCTTTCAGCATAAGGAAAAATGAACAAATAATATGAACTCTCCTTTTAAAAAGCAAAGGTTTTGTAACAGAAATCTTAGCAGGTATAAATAGGAAATATAACCTGAAGATGTCAGCTTTGCTTCAAGGACCCAAGCAAGTTTGATAGCACAGATGAATTTCCAAACTGAGAAATCTGAAGGCTAGATACACGAGAAACCTCTCCCAGCTAATTAGACCAACATAAATTTATTATGAAGAAAGCTTCTATGTAAAGTGGAGATTGTGAAGTGACAAAAAAAATCCCAAAATAACCCCACCAACCAACCAACCACCCAAACCTCTTTTGGAAAGAATACTACTATAGATAGCCTGAACACAAGCCTGTTGCAAAGAGAATTTGGATTTTGACCAGGGAAGTACTTTTACCCACAGTCTTCATGGAAACTTCATGTCTGTCTTATGCCAGAGCAAAAGGAAAACAAGATCTATCTCACAGAATACATCAAAAAACTGAACTCATACAAAAAAGTAAGGGAACAGATATCAAATTTCACTCTGAAAAAATAAGCAGGGATAGCAGTAAAAGGAATATGATAAAAAATCCTGATATATTTTATTTCATTCTATATTTATTTCATGGCATCTTGACTACTTTTGTTGAAGCAACAACAGAAAACAAGCTACTCTAGTTATAAGCAAGTAAATCAGGCGGAGCTTAAGCAAATGACCATGATATCTACACTTTCAAACTTTGATATACGAGGTAGCACTGCTTCACATGACTGATGTGTGACAGCACCAAAGATAAGAGAAATCAGTGACTTTGGTGGCCATTTTTCTCAAAAGAAGTTGAAACCATGGCTATTCAGAAAAGCAACAGAAGCCATCTCAGAGGGAAGCTAGGGACAAGTTAGCAACCACAAGGAATTAAAACAAGTCATAAAAGCATGACATAACAGAAATCCAGACTATGGGAAAAGGACCCAAAGTCATAGCTAGGGAAGAGTTTTACATTATATGCTTGCAAAGGGTTTAGTTTTGGGGATTCTTTAGGGAAGCAATACCAACAGGCATAACAAACAAGAAGTCTGCTAGAGACTGAAAAAATCACTGTAATTGATTGCTAAATTCTATGTAACATGCAACAACATGACAGCTTTGTGGCTTGCTGTAATTTGCCCATCTATTAGCAGATGGAATACTGTGTCAAAAGAGGTGTATGGTAAAACCCAGACACTCAGAAAACTGATCACTTCTGCACAGTATTTAGAAATTAAATATTCCCTTCCCAATATTAAAAGACAATTACACTATCATTACTTGTCAGATTTTAACTAAAGCTTTTGTCAACTTCAAAAAGCTGAGTTAATTAAATAACACAAGTTACTTCCTGCTGATGCACCAATATAAATGATATTCTATCACAGATTTAAAGATTAATGTACATGTTAAATTTAAAAGGCACAGAGGGACATCATTTCCTCAAAATCTCAGTACTATAGAAGACTAAAAAGGAACATTTAGTAGATATAAACTCTTTTATTCCCTAACAGAAAGGACTTTTTGTACTAGAGTACATGGTATCTGTAGTTAAATATGGATTGAAAAGATGCATTTTCTTATTGTTATCACTAAAATTGGGACAAAATTTGGTTGGGTAGCCCAGATAAAAACCCATACATCCAACTGTATATATACACATATGCATTATTTTAAATTAAAATTACTTTTCATTGGTATGCATTTCTACTTATTTTTGAGTAATGGGCCATCTCATTAGTAAAATCCTACCCTCAATATACTGGTTTTGTTTAGAATTCTTTTTTTTTTGCTACGGAGTTCACAGATGTGCTAAATACTCAAAAGATCACCCAAGTCCATTGAATTTTAATTTGAAGATTATGAAGATTTGAAATATATGAGCTTGAACTAAATTCTCAGAAGTGAGTTCCAGTCCATGGCTATAGTTCCAGCTGCAAGGAAGAGCAAAGACCTGGAGACACTGGCCTGTGTGTGCTCATCAGGCTAATCACAGCACTCTGTTACCATACCTACACTGATCCTGCTTGCACCAAGCACCCCATGGAACTGTTTCCCTTCCTCTACTTCCCAGACATGCACAAACTCCCTTCCTCCACCTGTCCTCCTTTCCTGCAGGTAGCCTCTGGGAAATGAATGTAACACATGTAAATAAGAAAAAGGACATCAGTAGCTGTCTCTTTGTTAAGGTTGTTTCTTGGAATTTCAAGTCAGCCAACAATACAAATGACATTTTACTTGGGAAGAAAATCCATCTTCCAATGCAACTGAAGGCAAATTTCTACCATTCTCAACCATGTCTACCTTCACTGGGACAACTTCCTTAATGAGAACAGCTTTGCTTAAGCTGAATAGAGCAAAACCAGCCCAAAGAGAAAGTAAATCACAGAACTTTGTATAAAACAATATGGTATCAACAAGCCCCACAGCAATGCTTAGGCTACTTACTACACTTCATTAAGAGATCCACGTTATCATTAATTTTTAACTCGAGGTAAATTTATGAAGCCTCAAAATGACATTTCAGCAAGCTGTACTTAATATATGGAGAGAAGACATAATAACAAATACTGTAATGTATGAAGTAAACATAGCTTAAACTTATCTGTTTTCTTCAGAGACCTACAAAAATTAAAAATAGCAGTAGCTTTTTGAAAAAAATCGTATTTTCTAGAGTCTTTTGTGGTTGGTTTTTTCCCTCTGTTGTTTTGAAGTGCAGGTGTGTGTAATACCACAGAGTTTCTTCAGACTAAGTAAGGTTTATGTTATTGAGAAGAAGTGTTGTTGTTTGCTTTGATTGCACAAAATTCAGACCCTTTGCTTTGGTTGCATTCCAAATTAGAATCCTTTTCTTTCCAAAACTCCAAAAGATATATGGCAAGATGCACAGTTAAAGCCCATAGAACTGATATATTTTCTGATATATATGTATCAGAAAATTACTCTCAAATCACAGACCAATTTACAAATTCTTTACCTATATACCACTGTTCCTCTGTCTGTAATATTAAGAGTTAGTGATTTAATTAGAGCATTAATATTTAGATATATGAATTTCAAAGTTTAGTTGTTAGCTTGGGTCAAAATTAAGAGCTAGCACAAGCAACTAATGAACTCTATACTGTAAAAGTTCCTGATAAACCTTTAAGACAAAAATAAGTTGCTGAAATATTCTAAATTAAAAATATATCACAAGATAATTAAGAAAATGGCCCAACACAAAATAAAAAATATTCTTACCCATGAATATAGAACACATCTCTTTAATGGTGAATTAAGAAGCTCAGAGATGTGTTTTAAATCCAGATGGATACTTCATCATCAGAGACCTGAAAATGAACCATGTGAAACAAGTCAAACAATAACCAACTTGAGGAGGGTACATTCAAATGTAATACCTGAAACTCAAAAACTCTAGACTAGATACCATAAAACCAAGTACAACAGAATTAATACACAACCACTAGTAGTTATGATTTTGTGTCTGGTAAATAGGAACATAGTCATTTTGCAGGACTAGTAAAAATAACCCAAGTCTACAAACCCCTTGGGATGAAGGGTAATTTGTGCCATAATAACAAAAGGCTTAGGCTAACTTTAAGACAGGATTTAAGTACTCAAAACCAAAAACAGCAAAAAGAAAAGTTTTGAGGTTAGGTTTTAAACCTGTCAGACTGAGAAGCCCTGCACAGGTCTTTTAACAGCAGTGAGCTGTTCCACATTGACAGGGGACTTCAATGGCAACTGCCACTGCCTTTTGGGGACAAATACCTGCATTACAGTTTTATCCTGTTCTTGCCTTGGCAGTAGGTAGAGGAGCTCAATTTCAAGAGGTTCTCTTTTAATCTGAAAGAGGCTTCAAAACATTACAAAGCCTAGAGGAAAATGTGCATGAGGGGGTTCTAGGGCCACTGTGTAAAAGCCTCCAAGCACACAAAACTACCTCTAACACTGAAAGACAAAGTTTGTATATGAACTGATATATTCTACACCAGTGTGTTTTTCCATTTCAAAATTATGATTATTATGTCCAAGGCACCAAACATCCTCCAATTCCAATACAAAGATTCCTCTCTTCCCAAATACAGTTTTGTGATGCCAAACTCTTAAACACTTTGCAGAACTATTAATACAAATCAAACTTTAAGCTTTGGTAGAAGATAACATAGCATATATTACTGCATTGAGAAGCAGATTTTAACACAATTATTTCCTCTCCCTACATCTTTGAAACAATGCTGTAACATATGTGGAAAATATAAATTGGTTATAGCAGCTACCAAATCCTGCAATGCTCTAGGAAAAAAAAATTACCTGGTTCTAATTTGGTACATAAATTGCTACATTTATCCTACTTCTATTTTTCAGAAACTTCCCAAGATTTTTCCCAAGGTTGCTAAACTTAATGTCTCTGCTCTGCAATAATAGGGGCACTTATTGCAGAGAGCTGTTTTTCTAAAATTCATATGAGATAACCATGTACCCAACACATACCTAAAGTTGCTAAAATACCTTTATCTTACCATTTATGTGAACTGATACTAATTTTGTATCAAAACAGAGAAAAAATTTGCTCTAGATGCTCCTTTTTTCTGTACTGGAAATCCCATCATACAAATGGAGCTTCTGTCATGCACAAGTCCTCTTCACATCCAGAAATTAGAAAGGAGTTTGAGGTTTTTTTTGGTTCTCAATCTTTGCTTATTTAAAAGTTCTTTGTTGGCTAAATAAAGTTAAAGTATAATGATTTTATAATATATACACTAACTGAATAGAGGCATTCAAAAATTTATTATTTGAAAAAATAAAAACTGAAAACTTGAAATCACATAATTACTATTTGATTCTATTTAATTAATGAATTAAATAATTCTACCTATAAGAGTTCAACAGTAAAAAAGAAAACTAATTCACCTGTAACTACCATATAAGACAAATGCTAATTTGTGTTCTTGGCTATCTAAAAGGATACAGCTGTATCCTTTCTCAACTAGATTGTTCTTGAATCCTCAAAGTAAAGAGAAAAAAGATGTTTCTTACTCTTTAGAACAGTGTCCACTTGCTTGAACAGCTTCCAATATGGAGACAATTTTGGAATACTTAAAAGTTTGAAAAATCCTACATTGAAAAGAAGAAAAAAAAAAATGTAACTAGATACACATTCACTAGGTCTACAATACGTTATTCTAAATGTGAAATACAAAAAAAAATACTTCTGACAGCAGAAGATTCACTAATGATTATATGAAGTGCCAAAGAGAAATCCACACAAAAAGATCATAAAGCTTTTGTAAGCTCCAAAATGGATCTATCTCCACAGGTTCTCATAAGCTATATTGCATGTGAACTTTTAAATACATATATATATGTATCTATTAAGTGTGATACATTAAAAAATTATTCTGTAACGATCCTTTCTTTGGGAGAAAGTCTTAATGTTTGCTTTTAAAACTTGAATTGGTAAAATTAACTGATATACAATAAAAGTTACATTTTATAAAATAGAACCAGAACTACATTTGTTTTAAGCATGCCTAGATCCATACTCAACTATCTTAGAAAGTTTAAATCTTTCACTGTCCAACTAATAGAGTTTCTTCATAAGATACTGAAAATATACATTCCCCCAAGTGCACACAATTTCCTTGGTGAAATTATTGATGAATTTCTAAAGCATTACTCTTACTAAAACAAAAAAACCCCAAAACCATGAACAACAGTGTTTTGGCTATTTCTCTAAATATCTGCAGGAGGTGCCAGAGGATGGACCAGGCTCTGCTCCTGGTGCCCAGCAATGGGACAAGAGGAAGGGCAGGAATGATGCCCAGGAAGTTCCACCTGGACATGAGCAGGGACTGCTTTGCTGTGCAGTGCCCGAGCTCTGAACAGACTGGCCAGAGGCTGGGGAGCCTCCCTGGCTGGGACATTGCAGAGCTGTCTGGACACAGCCCTGTCCCTGTGCTCTGGGGAATTCTGCTGGAGCAGGGAGGTTGAACCAGGTGATCCCACTGTGGTCCTTTCCAACCTGACCCACTCTGTGAGTCTGTGATTCTTATTATGGACTAAACCAGAGATTTTTATATGCATTTTCTAACAGGAAACTAATGATTCATTTCAATTAGTTGAGAATAGCTACTCAAATTTCTATTTTTTAAAACATCACGTAAATTTTAATTAAACAGTTTCATTTTGTGTGCTTTTATCTCTTTAGTCTTGGCAAATACCTTAGAAAATTTAACAGCACCAGTTGAAGACATTATTTTCAACTAACTTCTTCACCTTTCTGCCAAAGGTTATTGCCCTCAAAGCACACCTGCAGAATAGAACATGTAGGTGTGCCTCTGCTGCTTCAGCATACAGCCTCCCAATTTAGTTTTAACCCTTCCTCTTGTTTGTTTACCAAACCCATTAGACTTTGCATTAAGATGGCAGAAGTGTATATACACCTTCTATTTTGTCATTTATATCTTGTGGACGTTAATTGCAATAAAGGGACAATAATAATACAGAGAATAACAACATGTTCATCTGCTGCTATTGATAGAAATCTAGATGATACCAAGAGTTTGGAATACCTTATTTCAAAAAACACAGTTTACCCCCAAGTCAGTTTATCTTAGTGAAAGTAGTTGTTAAGAATGTAATGTGTTTGGCCACCAGACTACTGAAGGAATCCATATTAGCAACCACTACTGCTCTTAAAGTATTGCAATTTTGTTTCTTTAAAGTCTACCTGTGGAGATTTTCATAAACGTCAGGACTTCAGTGAATTCCTTCTATTTCTAATACAGATAACAAAAACTTGCCATGTTTTGTTCTTCGGGTTTGAATACCACTACACTCAAAATTTTTCTCTTTTTAGTGTATCTGTACAGAACAAATCTCTTTGTTGCAAGTTCTGTTGTCAAAACACAGTAACGTACTCAGTGTAATATATTTATAGCTTGCAGTTTTGATCACTAGAGTTACACAAACTTTCTTGTAAGTTTAAAAAGACAGTCCTCTGGTGCTGCTGAGATTTCACATGTAAACATTACAGGCTATTGTTTTGTCATCGATTTTAGCATTACACCTTGAATTAGACCTACAAAAAATATGTTTCTGAATTCTTGTGTTTTTCCTCAGGAACATTTAGGCCATTTTAAGATTTAGAGAAACATTTGCATTAAAAATCAGAAAAAAAACCTTCTTACTTTCACATGTGGCCTAAACCAAGATTTCATTACAAAACATCAGAGACAGAAGCCTTCATAGCACAGCCCTCTTTCAAATCACAATCTGATAATACAGTATCTTCCAATAATTCTCATGTTCTACCATGATAAGCATCTTTGTGAACTAGTGCAAGTTTATAACCTGGAAGTACCAACTAGAACAATGCAAAGAGTTGTGCCTGTTTTACAGATGCCTATGGATCCTGACTGATGAGTACAGACAACTGTGAAGGCTTGACATTGACAGAAGTCTGCATTGGGAAAAAAAATGCACAATTTCAAGTCTTGGCACTGCCAGATTAGGATATAGCAGTATTTTACTGAACAAAACAGGTTCAGACATCCCCCTCCACACTACATTTACTGGCATAAGGAGTTTCATCTGTATCACAGGTCTGCCCCTTTCAGAGGGAGACTGCATACAAGTTTTCTATTGTTTTGTTTTTAGGGTTTTTAAGTATTTCTAATGAGATGTGATATGAAAGTTTCTTAAAAGAGTTCCTCCCAGGCACATGTTAAGCAATACACTCCGAGTTCACAATTTGTTCAGTACACTGTTCTTAAATTAGGAAATCAATTAAAACTAGTAACTCAAGTGAAATATCATTTCTCATCTTGTCTCATTGTTTCCAGCATAGTCAGGACATGTTCCTGAATTAATCTGCATCAACAGATAGACTCCAGACAACTTTTACTGTAACATCAATACTCTGTCACAAGAGTCTGACAGTCAGAAAAAACTTCCCCTCTTAACTGGGACAATACTCATCTCTTTATCAAGAGTATTGATGAATTAATTCTTACAAACTTACCTAAAAACCTGCTTCTGAAGCTAAATTTAGGTTTAGCTTCTGAAAAACAGCAAAAAAAAAAAAAAAAAAAACGTAGAAGAACTACATGCTGAAACAAGCAACATTGTATTACAAGGACTCAAGCCCATTGTCTTACCTAACACTGTCATGTAGGTGGAAGCCATAAGTACAGTAACTTTACTACAGGGTAATTGAAAACACAAATATATTGTATTGAATTCTTGGATTTCTGATAACATATGGAATATCTGTTGGGCAGACTTTCATGGCATTTCACAAATGAAGTTTTTCTGAAGCTAAGAAGTTTCTTCACTAGGGTGTTATGTATCAAATGTAATAAAACCATTTCTCTTCAAAAGCCATTTACAGAACAGATTTTGGAGGAATTCCTGAATTTTAGTGACCAACATAAAAGAGCAAACAAACCTTTTAATACTGCTCACACGGTACAAGGAAAAGTGCCCAAGAAAACACTGCAGATGGAAACAATGTGGTAACCAGTTACATTTTGTAATATGACTAAGATAAAGAACAAAGTCAAAATTACTATTTGTCTCCAGAGAAAGGATGGGAACATTTTTCCATCTTCCTGCAAATTCTAACTGTTGATTTAAGATTAAAACAGAAATATGTCACTTACAAAGAGAAAGATGCATGTACACTGCCAGCCTAGACATTAATATTTGGCAGTGCCTGGATAATCTGTATGAATGAAGTTGAACATTTCAACACATCTGCTCACTGACAGATGCCATATCTTACCAATGAATTTCTGCTGAATTCTGACTTTTAAAAAAAATGCTTCCTACCTTGTAACATTTTTCTTGCAGCTTAGAAAGTGAATGTAATGTAAAGTCAGCAGTGAAAGTAGAACTTGAATCCTAGGTGCTTCCAAAAGTAGCCTTGATCACTAAAGCTCACTCTAAGAGGTGGCAGAGTATACTGCTGAATTTTATTACATACACATTTTGAAAGTACTCCTTCATGTTTCTGAAGTCAAGATAAATCTTCATTACCCACACTGTTAAAAAATATTTAGAATTGGTCTTGTGCAAGTTTTCAACACTGCAGTTACTTAAAAATATAGTCATTGTAACCATGTTATACTTTTTTCTTGTAACACTTGTAGAAAAAAATACTGCTTAAAAACGATCTCTCCATTCTGTATTACTGTTATATAAATAACAAAGTTGTGTGTTCAGCTAACTCTCACACTTATGAACTGGTTAGATTAAATATGGGAATCTTGCTGCTCCTTCAGTCAAAGCAAAAGTTGCAAATACTTTTCAGTTGCTGTTTCATCAGCAAAATAATCACTTCTTAGCATGACAATTTATTTTGCTGAAGGAGAAAGAGAATACTTCAACAATATAATAATGTTAACTATCAATTCTTGAAGGTCTGACTAAATAAACAGCTGGTTTCTCCATCACCCATTCCCATATACTCACTCGATTACCCCACATTCCTGAGGCCCCACTTCTGACTACAGGAAGAGCACTGGGAAACAGAATGAGAGCCCAAGTAAGTGTGAGATTTCAAAGTCTTCATTAAGTTCACAGCTCCATAGTTTGATAGAGCCAAGACCATTAAAAGGACAACTCTAGATAGGCTGGTGAAAGAACAAAGTATTGACAAAATTAGGCTTAGGAAAGAATCTGGGTGTGATGGGCTACCAGACTTCAGTTAAATACAGAAATGTTTCACCTGGATGATTTATAAACACAAGTACCAAGCATTAGTGAGAATTCAGTTCATATATAATGGTGGAAAGAAAGAATACTGCTATCCAGTGATGAATAGGATATGCCATTTGACTCCATCCTAAATTGCTAAATGAAAATTATCATGGAAATATGATGATGCAGGTACTTGGGCACTTCTTTCTACAAGACTGATACAAAAGAAAAAATGCACTGTAAGGAATCTGAACCCATAAAATATGTAATTATCCAGCTTACCTGTACTTTTGAAGTGTCTGAAGGATACATATAAATATAGGGAATATTTTTATTGTAAGATACAAAAAAAAACCCCAAAAAACCCCAACACCTTAAAACTAACCCTATAAACCAAGTGAGAACAAATGTGCATCTACTTACTTCATAAGTTTCAAAAAAAGGCAATTTTAAAGCAGCGTGTCAATCTTTTGAGTTTAATCTGCCTGCATCATTAACTTATCTCACCCATAAAAGGAAACAAATGAAAATTGTCTGGTTTGGGGTCTCTGTAGTCTCTCAGTAGTGGTTCATGTCATACATCTTTTAGATAACACCACTAAGAATACTTTTTAAAAACCATGCTCTGCTTTCATCAACATTTTTGCGTAACTGAATTCTTGGACTAATCTTCAGGAGCATTTAGCACGAGCAGCTCATGTGAAATGAGAAGGTGCTGAGACTCCTCAAAATACTTGGAAGAAGTCTAAAACTTTGAATCTCACTTCTTTTTACAGTAAAAATGATAGCCTTACTCTGAGTGGCATGAATTAGTATAGCTTCACCATGAAAATCAGCATCAAGTTGTATAAATAGAACAATTTGGTTAAATACAAATAAGCAAGTTAGCACAAAGTAAACCACCACAGATGCACTGTAACTACTTAGGTGCCTGCCCTTACCACCTTATAAATGCAAAGTAAATTGATGCAGCTTACTTACTAACAGGAAAAGAAAAAAAAGCTCCTTTAAGGTTAAGAGAGTCCACAATGGCCCTAAAGCACAGAACTGTTGGTACCTGAAGTTCATATCCTACCTTGCTTCTCATCAGCTTCTCCATGTGCCCATGAGTTATGGGCAAGGGGCCTGGCACACTGATCCCTGAACTGGTTAACATTCAAAAACATGTATATTAAATTCTGCTCTTTGGTTTACACAACCTGGGCAGTGAAGTCCATGGCACTTTGGAAGCCTCATCTGACAGAAGTACGAAGAATGAAAAAGTCATTATTAGTTACAGGTACAAGGTGTTGAAGCTGTGTAGAAACTAGTAAACCCAAAAGCTATTAATTTCTACTCTTTCTTTAACAGTTCACAAAGGCTGAGATAGGAATAATTATTGATTTAAAAATATTTATCTTGTGAAACCAACAAAAAGTTGATCTGTGCAACAACAAATTAAAATTCAGAGCCAGGATAGAAATCCAGATTTTGCTCAAAAATAACTAAATATTAATATTCCGCCATAAATAATAAACATATGTATAACTGCAGACAAACGATTAAATGTAAAACAAGGTAAAAAAATTATTTTTGCCTCACACCTGCCAACTGGGAACTTGATGGTGTCGAATGATCCAGGTTTAAAAACAGTTGCAAGCGAGCTCTCAGGAGGAGCCTAGTTCTGCTGAGAGAGGAGGGTTACTTTTTAAGGCTACTTCTTAAAGTCCCAAAAAATACACAAGAGAGCTAGAAACCCTATCCTGTCACATAAATTGGTACTTTGTCCCCCATGAGCACGGATTGTAACACTGGTGTTCAGCTCTCTTCTACATAATGGAGCTGTATTTTCTCACACTGATGAAGTTAAATGGCTTTCATGAACTGAAGGCAGTTCTCAGCTGCTAAAGATGCAAGGCACTTATGATACAACCGTAAGGAGAGGAAACAATTTCTTACAAACTGCAAGTGTGTGCTTCAACTTTGTTGTCAAAGCTATCCAGCCAAAATGAGAGAATTCAGAATCCTTTTCTGTTTTTTATCCCTGTTCACAAAAAATTGTGCGTAAAGAAGGCATGAAGAGGTTTTAGCCTTCCAGTGTGCTAAGCCTCAGTGAGAAATGTGATAATTTCTCCTCTTCAGTAGAATAAAGATGCATGCCACCTATCCACCCAGTGCCATCTACCAACATCACTGAGCTGGCCTTGAAATCCTCTCATCATCCCCGGAACAGGTTAGCTTGCAGCCCCTACCTAGTAACGCCAGACATTAAATTCTAACCCTGCACTTTGATAGCCAAATTCCCTTTTAAGTCTCCACCCATGCAGTGGGAACCTGTGGCCATGCACCACTGGCTCTCCTCACCCCAGAAATCTCGCAGCCCAGAAGGACAGCAGGCTGCATGCCCATCATCTCCATCTCTCCCAGACACACCTCACCCAGTGTCAACCCTCCCCTGTCACCTTCCCTTCCCCTGCTCCCACGATCATGCTGTGGTCAATCCAAGTCAGCGAGCTGCCAAATTCAGCTCCTCTTTTTCTCACTGCTTCTCCTGCCCTGGGAATTTATTTTAATTCGTCCCTCTACCCACCTCTATTATCTTGTGCGGTGAGAAGCCAGGTCTGCCATGCCCACTGTTCTGCCTGGGAGGCTCTGCATCCCTTCCCTGCCTCGCACTCCCTTCCTAAACGACACAAGGTGGCCGGGGACATTCTTGCCCTCCCTGCCTTCCTCCACCCAACCCTTTTCTCCCACTGCCACCCCCTCGGTGGGGGAGAGGGACATGCAGCCTTTTCCTCCGACTTCCCCGAGGAGACCAGCCCTCTTCCCTTCGCCCTGCCATCTTCTTACCTGTAAGAGAGCAGGATGTTCAGGCTCTCCCCCACCCCGCGACCCCGGGAAGGCCCAGTTCCTCCCCTTAAACTTCACCCCACCCCCGGCCACCCCTGAGCGCCGTGGCGGGGCCGCGGGTGGCGGAGACCGTATCCCCGGGCGCCCCCGCCGCCTCCATCCTGCCCGCTCTACCCGCGCCGCCCCCGGGAAAAGCCTCGCCTCGCCGCCGCCCCCCTTCCTCCTCCCACCTCCGGCGGCGAGGTGCGAGGGGCCGGCGCGGAGCCCCGCGCCCGGCGGTGTCGGCGAGGGGCGGAAGCGGGCGGGGGCGGCGGCGGGGAGAGCCCGGGTGCCGAGCAGGCCGCGCCGCGCCGACCCCGGCGGCAGCAGGGGTGGCAGGGCCGGCGGGGCCGCCCGGTGTCTCCGGCACCTGGAGCGCGGCCTGCCCGTCCCTCCGCACGTACTCACCGCCCGGTTCGCCATTACGGAGCCGCCGCCGCTGCCCGGCAGGAGGCGGCGATGCCCCGCGCCTGTGACAGCTCCGCGCCGGGGCGACCGCGGGCGGGCGCGGCGGCTTCCCCTCCCCCCCGCGGGGATTCCCCCCGTGTCCCCCCCCCCCCCGGGAGCCGGCGGGCGAGGGCGGCACTCACCGTGCGGTGTCGCAGGCCGGCGGGCGGTGCGGCCGGCGCGGGCGGTGCTCGGCGCTGTCCCCGCGCCTCTCCCCGCTCCTCCCCGCGGGCGCTGCGCGGGAGGGGCCCCGCGCGGGGGGGGGGGGGGGGGGAGCAGGGGGGGCGAAGTTTCACTCGCTCCGCGCCGCGACCCCACCGGCCCCAGCGAACCCGCGGGGACGGGCTGGGGGGCGCATTTGCATATTTGTCACCCCCGCGCTGATTGGCCGCCCGCGCGGGGGCCGCCGCCGCGCGCTGACACGGCGGCTCGGCGAGGGAGGGAGGGAGGGAGCGGCGTGAGGGGAGGAAGAGGCGGGCGGAGCGGGGACGGGGCGCGGGAAGGGGCGTGCGCGGGGCGGGGATGCGCGGGGGGCGGAGAGGGGACCCGGGAGCGTGCGAATTTCCTTCCCGAGACACCTTCGCCCTCCCGCCGCAGCCCCCGCGGGAGGGGCGGCCCTGGCGGGGCGGGGGCGGGCGGCGCGGAGCCGATGGAGCGGGGCGTGCGGCGGGCTGGGCACATCCAATATGGCCCCTGCGCCGGGAGAAGCCAATCCCGGGCGCGGTTACTCCGGAGGCTCCGGCGGAGGCCGGGCCGGGATGCGGGGCTGGCCCCGGGCGGCGGCGGCGGCGGGGGGCGGGGGGAGCGGGGGTTTTCCCTGGGAAAGGGAAACTTGGCGCTCCGGCGCGGTTTCGCGAGGCGCTCACGCAGCCGCTCTGGGCGCCCCGGCCGTGCCTCCGGAGGAGCGCGCCCGGCAGTGGGAATGCCGCCCTCGCTCTAGGAAATCACGGGGGCGCGTTCGACACCGGCGCTGGGGATGACTCGTCAGCCAAGGCTCTCTCTCCAGACAGCGCCCGTGGGCTGGCAGCTCAGTTCGTCTGACCCAGCGGTGGCATCACCAGGTCTCCCATTGAAAGCCAAGGGCTTGCAGGGAGAGAGCAAGGGGAATTTCCGTCTGTTAATGGCAAAGGTGGATGCCAGGCAGGACGAGTGTAGCCTTAGGTACACTGTATCGAGCTACTTTAGAACGCATTTCTTGAACGTGCCAGCAGGGCACATACATTGCCACAAAGTTAACTCTAAGCCTTTTCTTTTGCATAATATTTTGAGATGAAGTGCGTTAAACCACAAGTATTGATTTCAAGATCAAAATGTAGAAGTAGCCATTGCCAAAGACACTTCGATATTATCTGAAATAACATTTCTTTCTGAAGTGTCAAGCTGCAAAGCTGTTACAGGACTCGTTTCCCTCTAGTAGGACAACAGAGCAAAAGCTCGAGGAGAGAGTTTCTAGCACAGCTGAAATGAGAAACCTTATTGGGTTTTGCCTACAGCCTTATCTACTGTGGCAAATAAGTAGAGGGGAAAAAAAAAAGAAAAAGGAAAAAAGCACTTTAGGTGAACTGTTCCGTAACTCTTTTGAGTTGACCTAAAGACGAAATTAAGAATTCCAGGAAAACAAGAAAATTCTCAGTCGTGGTTATTTACAATTATATATTGTGCCTGTGAGGACTATAGGCACAGAGGCAACCAGAAATCTCACCTTAAGTCTTCCATTCCTTGCTAGCAGGGAACTAGGGGTATACTGATTCTCTCCAACCTGTTGCTTCTGTGATTAGGATATCATTTAAGACAAATTTTGTCATTATATCAAGTGTCAGATTTGTTGTATATCTTATATGCTTAATTAGATTTTATGATTCATTAATTGATTTCAGAATATCTAAATAGTTTCTCTACTGAGATTCTGTAGCTACAAGAATAAGGTAGGTTTTTACTCAACACTAGTTTAGAAGAGAAGCCTTTAAGCAAGCTACTTCAATGTTTTAGCTTTATCTTTCTCACTATCTCTCAATTCCTTCATCACAAAAACATCAATCTTCCCCTCAGACTATTCAGAAGATTATTGTTAATATTTATGCTAAACTTTCTGATTTTACTCTCTTCTTTGAGCCAGCCCTATAGATTTTTTTCTTTCTAACTTCTCTTTCACTAGCAATTGAGAAAAAACTTCTAAAAATAAATATAGCTGTTGTGTTAGGGTTTTTTTAATCTTAATGACTTCTAAATCAAAACATTTATGTTTCTGCTCCTCTAGCCGCCATAAAGAAATAGGCAGGTACTTCAATGGAAAAAAAGTTGTCCTTCACCCTTTCATTAGAATTAGCCAACTAGTGGTAGTACTTCCTTAATAAAGCTATCAACACCAGTGTAACACTGTGAAGTGCTCTCAGCTCTGGATAGTGTGAATGGCAGTGCCATACGTTGAGAGCACAAGCTTAGAATCATAAATCACATGAATCACCAAAAATAGGATCATGTGACTGGTTATTCTGCTGCTCAAAAGGACATTAAAACTCATGAGCACTTAATGTTTGGACGAATCCTTTTAGAATTTAAAAAGCAAATAGGTTACATAAATATACCGAATTAAATGGTTTTTTTTGTTTGTTTTAGGCTTAATTTTCTTAAACATGTCAGTGTCTCATCAATTTTGGAGATGGCTTTTACACAGTGTTAATTTTTATTTCCATCAAAACTTCTGACATTTTATATCACCACCCTGAAATCCTACTGTTGTTTCAAGTAATCATCATTTTAGCAGGTTTTATACATTTTTATGGTATCTTTATTTTCTCAGCAGCACTGCTTCATAAGGTAATTAGGATTGTTTTGTTGTTTTTTTTTAATAAATGCATTTCTTCAGATGTCTCGTGTACCACAGATTTAGAACACATGCATTTTTTAATGTTCTTGGTTCCCACAGAACTACAGTGATGTGTTCTGCCTTAGGATTTACCACGTGTGTGTCTTGTAACCCGTTGTAGCCTATAGAGGGAGAGGTCCTCTATATTCAAAACAAGGACACGCGTCCTTTATCCTTCTCTAAGGAATAAAATTTTGCAAGAAAAACCCTAACAGAGGAAATCAGTTGCTGTGCTTTCCTGTACTTCGGTTATCCATGGAAGTTGCTGCAGAGGTATTGAGGTCAGGGCTCAAATAACCCATTGAATCATTTGGGTGGGAAATCACCTCTAAGATCATAGAGTCCAACCATTTCCCCAGCACTGCCAAGCCCACCACCAGCCCATGCTCCCCAATGCCACATCTACATGTCTTAAAGCTCTCCGGGGATGGTGACTCCACCACTTCCCTGGACAGCCTGTTCCAATGCTTTACAACACTCCAGACTTACAAACTTTTCCTAATCTCCAATCTAAACCTTCTCTGGCACAACTTGAGGCCATTCCCTCTTGTTCTATTGCTTGTTACTGAGGAGAGAGAATAAGAGACCTCCCCTCACCTGACTACGACCTTCAGGTAGCTGGAGAGAGCAATCAAGTTCTCATTCAATTGAATGTGCTGCTGAGATTCCGCTGTTGCCACAGTGACTGCTTTGATCCTTCTCAGGAGCCACCCTATGTGACTTTGGAAAGCAGAGAGCAGCTGAGTGCACAGATTGCTGTGTTGGAGCAACTCTCCCTGTCTTTGCTGATGTGCTCTAAAAGCCTGGTCGGGACCTAGGATGCAGGTGAAGAGCCGCAGTGCCACACGAAACAAACCCTTGCTGAGATTTTCGGCTGCTCAGTGCGTGCCTCTGCAGCCTGCAGCATGAACAAGGAACACAGCACTTTCTCCAGGTAGCTTCTGGAGCTGTTAACAACTCTGCAAGGTGAGGGGCTTTGCTCACATCATTTTCCCTGTGAATATATTCAAAGTCACATGTTCCCATACAGTTTAAATCGGGGAGCTCTGTTTGTTTCGTTATGCTGCTGTGTGGCAGTTTGTGCGTTTGTATGAGCTGGAATGAACACTGGAACTCCTGCAGGGAGCAGCTATGCTGTGCACCTGCACATCTGAAACACTGCAGATGCAAAGGAAGTACCCGGAAGCAGATGGTTTCTCTCATGTCCTAGCAGAGGCAGATGTAAACCAGGACGTCGTTATAAATCTTTTTAGAATAGGACAAAATTTAATTCTTTGACAGTGCTTGAGAACAATTGCATCCAAGGAAACATGGATCAGAAAGGGAAGCTGGAATTCTGCATATAAACCTTTCATATTGTAATCAACAACTACAAATAAAAATTTGATTGCTATTTAAATGTGCAAATAATCTGCTTTGTAAAATGGAAAGCAGCTAGAATGTTCTACTTTTACTATGTCCTAAAGGTTTACCTGGCAGCTGGGTACTACTGATGTAAATTGAGTAAACCTGCAGTTAAGGCATCAAAATGCTGGTTTCTGAAACTATTTTCATTGCTGGTTCCTCAAACACCTACAGCTGTGTCTGCTTACCACAATGACAGCCACAAATACACTGTTAATTGAAGAAACCCTAATGATAGTACTGAAATCTGTCATGAAATAGGAGGCGTGAAAGGAGAACATTTTAAAACTGAGCTTACCGAAAATTATTTTTCTACTGCATCATGTTTTTCATTAAGAAACTTATAAGGTATATTTTTAGAGTAACTCCTGGCAGTGCTCAATTTTAGGTTTTAGCAAAGGTTTACTGATTGTCTTTAGAAATAAGTTTGTATCTTGGTCGGCTGAGGTCAGTTTGTGAAACTAGGTGCTGAGATTTGTGAGTTGGGGTTTAAAGTGTTGTTTATAAAGGTCACTTTCAAAGAAAAAAGGTAATACAGGACCTCCTCTAGACTGTTGTGTTAGGAAGAAAATATCTATTGAAGCCCAGCTGCGGGTTTTGATGACCACGTGGAGCTCACGTCACCTGATTCTTTCTGGTCTGCATGAGGCAGCACTTGAGGCCTCCTTATAGTTTCTGTAGAGTGGTTTTGGTAGGGGGGAGTTTTCAGGAAAGACGTTGATTATAGGAGCCTGGGGGTTTTGCCGTTTCTGCAGTCCGTGAGAGGGAAGATGCTGATGTCTTTGCAAGCAATTGGATGGGTGAAAGTATGGGTGTCTTTGAAATGGCTCTTAATGTCTCTACTAACCTCAAACAACAGGTTCGTTGTACAGCCCAGCCAGCCTGACTCCTGAAACAGGCAAGCCTGAGCTTCTGAACTTTGGGGTAAAGTGACAGGTTCAAGGGGGGAACATGAGGTAGGTGATTTGGGAGGGCTCTACACCTTCCATGTGCCTCAGCTAAGAGGGAAAGGAAGAGGGCAGCATGTGGCTGGGATTTCAGATAAAAGGAGGCTGCCCCCTCTGGAACCTCAGAGAGAAAAGTGTGTGGGCTCCAGTGGACTTTCTCCCTTTATTCGAATAAAGATGCAGGACTCCTCTCTCATGTGCGGATATTGACTTTTCATAGCGTGATTTTCTGTACATCTAGAAGAAACCTGTAAGTAGCTTAAAAGATATAAAAAGGTGAGTATTTTCAGTACTACTAGTTAGTAAGGTGCTGAAAGTGAATGTGGTAGTAAGAACCTTTCTTAAAAATGCATATTTTTCTTTCATCTTTTCTGTTTGCTTTTATCTAGGGAAATGCAATAGACACTTTTTTTTTAATTGTAGAACTTAAGACTGTGGTGCTCTCTTTGAAGTTCTGTGCTGTTAGATACTGTTTACTAGGATCTTTTTCACTGCAGCATTAACTTCTGTGTTTGTTATCCCTGGGCTGACTTTAAAGGTAGTTGGATTTGAAAACTGCTCCTTGATTTTAGGAAAATTTATGGGGTATTCTTAAATTAGGACTAGGTAGCTCTTAAGAGAAAGAGAAAGGCAAGGGATAGTACATGAGAGATTTGAAGTAAAGGTGTTCTTTTTGCTTGTTCGGTTAAGAAAAAAAAATCTTACTTGAGAATGTCTAGATTCTGACTGTGAGATGGTAATGAGCATCCTCCTAGAACTGAATTCTATAATTTGTTGTTGCTCTCTGCTTTTTTCTTTGATGGTAGAACATGTAGCTAACTGCGTTTTGGTGTTGTGAGACAAGACTGTCCATTGAAAGGAATATCTGTGTAGTTACAGTCTCAAGGTTTTCTTGTAAGGGTGGAGTGAGGATGAGGGGTAACTTCTACCCTCTGTTGAAGATTTTTACAGCTCTTACTCATGTAAATGGTAGTCATGTGCAGTGCAAAAACCAGGTATGTTTGTGTATTTAGATTCAAAGTGAAAGGGAAGATGCTGATGTCTTTGCAGGCAATTCGATGGGTGAAAGCATGGGTGTCTTTGAAATGGCTCTTAATGTCTCTACTAACTTCAAGCAGCAGGTTCTTTGCACAGCCCAGCCAGCCTGACTCCTGAAACAGGCACGTGGGTCTGCACAAACCTGAGCTTCGGGGTAAAATGACAGGTTGGGGGTGTGGGGGATATGGGGAAAGCTCTACACCTTCCATGTACCTCAGCCAAGGGGGAAAGGAAGAGGGCAGCATGCAGCCAGGATTTTGATTAAAAGGAGGCTGCCCCCTCTGGAACCTCAGAGAGAAAAGTGCATGGGCATGGGCTCCAGTGGACTTTCTCCCTTTATTCGAATAAAGATGCAGGGTTCCTCTCTCATTTGTAGATACTGGCTTTTCATGGAGTGATTTTCCCTACAAATGCTCTAGTAAAAGTTTGGTAAGGAGTGGGAAAAATCGATGTATTACCCAATTCTGAATACTGGATAGCACAACACTTCAGAATAATTAAGAAGAGTTTTAGAACCTCTTCAGGGAGTCTGAATGCACAAAATAGGAGAAAGTTATTAATTTGTCAGTTGCTTATTTTTGTACTGTAGTAGGGAGGGAACCCTCCTGAATGAAAAACAACTTAGACAATCTAGAGTAATTGCAAACCATAAACAATAGACTTTGAGGGTTTGCCCGTGTAGCTGTACTCAATTTCGGAGTCTGTAGCTTGGGGACTGCTTTCAGTCCACGGCTAGCTGTAAAACTAGGCAACATGAGGATCCCTTAAACTTGAGGGAAAACACAGAACATCCCCTTTGTTATTAGAGTTCATTTAAGCACCTGTGAAAATTGAGCTGGAAATACTCTCTTGCGTAAAGCGAGCGTCCATATATCAGTGGAGAGCAGCATTTGAAATAAATCCCTAAAGCGTTAGGTTTTCATTCAGTACTTGCATGTGACAGGGAGGCAGAGCACGGCCGAGCAGTGACTATGCCCAACCCACTCGCTGATCCTCCGTGCAGAAAGGTCCTGCTGCCCTCCTGTGGTCCTTCCCATTGACACGAGTTTGTTCTGAAGCTGCTGGAGCATTCATTTTCTTTTAAAGCTGAATTTTTAGCTGCCTATAAAGTGAAAGATGCCTTTACTCTGTAGGAAAGACCTAGTTACAGGAGTATGGAATGTTTTTCTGTGGTAAAATTACCTTCGTGGATGACAGGAGAACAGTGGGTGTCACTTATCTCAGCTTTTGTAAAGGTTTTCATCACATTTCCTGAAGTATTCATCTGTCCGAGTGAGGATGTCGATGGGTAAGTAATCAGAACGAAAAACTGGATGAACAGGTTAATATTCTATAAAAATTCTGGTAACAAAAAACACCTCAGGGATCCATACTGAGACTAGTTCTGTTTAGCAGCTTTGATGGCTGCTTAGAGAGGTCTGCAGGTGACAAGAAAATGGGGTATGGCCAGGTGACATGCTGGATGACAAGGCTGGCCCTCAGATCCAGACAGGATTGGCAGGAACAAGCTTTCCTGAAGCTTGTTTTCTAGTATCTGAACCCGTTATAGGAATCTGGTGTCTCCTGTGCTGTCTTGAGCATATTGAGAAATTTGTTTTGTAAATCTAAATAAGGTAATATGCCAAGTCAACTAGTTGACTGTTTGTCTGATGAAAAACATGAATTATAATTTGTTGCTTTACAAAATTTGTAGTGAAACTATAAACCCATGATTTATTCTTTTGTCTGTATTGACTTCAATAAGTAAACCTCAAATTTCCCCTGAGGTAATAGTCAAGTAATCATGAAACTGAAAGCAAGTTCATTAGTTCAATTCTTTATAATTCTCTACTGTTAACTGAGACTAAAACTCACCTGGAAAATTAAAAAAAAAAATTCTTTTTCTGGTGCCAGTAATACCGATTATTTTTAAAGTGAACCTTCTTCCCTTTGCTTTTAACTGAATACATGCAAATGAAAAGTTGTAGTTCAGCACTTGTGTAAAAGAAGTTTATTACTGTGTAAACTTGATCAGTACCATACAACTTGTGCAAAAGGTTGTCTTGTGAGTTTCTGAGTATGATGGAGTGACTGCTAATGCTACTGAATTCTGTAAAAAGGGTAGCTGAGCACTTGATTACTGCAGTACATGTATTTAAACTTGCATCCTCTGCTCTAGACCAGGCATCTCGCTGGTCTGTACAGTGCATCTCCAGAGTGGCTCTGCAGGACTGCTCTGCCTGCCGTGGGGTTTGCAGTAGGATACTGATTGTAAGACTGATAAACCAAAGAAGTTTTGTGTGTATGTGCCCCGAAGTCTCTTCTCTTGAGGACTGATTCGAGGTGAATCCTGTGGGATTCAGCAGTCATTTGGCTGAAGTGCTTTGGGCAATCCTGAATACTGTAAGAGCCCCACAAACAGGCTGTGGCTGCTCTGCCCATCTGCAGGACTGACACTGTCCCAGAGGGAGTGAAGGCAGAACAGAGATGTGCCTGCCAGGGATTTTAGGAAGCCACAGGAGAGGGGTTTTGTTTAATTGGTGTTTTGTGATAATTTGAACCTATCTGCCTAAATTCAGTTGAAATAATTATTTGAATCTGGGCCTAAACAAATGAAGTTCCTTTGGACCTTGACTCTCTGGGCTGAAGTCAAATATTTAACATCTGCTTGCAAGTGATAAGTTAATATGATAAGATGAACTTTTAAAGAGTTTCAAATGTTCTGACTTGTATTTCTTATTCAGCTTCACTTCTGTAAAAGTTCTTTACCAGTCACAAACTGGAAAAATATGGTGAAATGAAACTGAAAGGCCTTTATAATTGTTACCTGTGGAAACATCACTGAAGCAGTAAAATGTGCAGCCTAAGTGTGTATCCAGTGGTTGTCTGCTCAATGATTGAGGATTACTGCATACAATAAACTAAGGAAAATGAGAAATTTGAGTCTTAGCAAAATATTTCCTGGCAGATAACACACCATCACTTTTTAGAAAATTAATTCTAACATGATTCCTGGGCAACAGAATTAACTGTGTGGTGCTGTTTCTGTGTCACTTGGTTAGTTTTCTATTGCTTCTATAAACTTTTGTAGTTTTTAAGATATTTGTAACCGATCTTATATTTTGTAATGCTTTGGGATACTAAAATTAACCTTAGTATGTGACTTAACTGCTGACTTAGTGAACTTCTGTTAGTTACAAAAAAATGAGACCTTAAATATTTGTTCTGAAAAACTAGGTATGCAAAACTTGTACAGACTTTTATCACCATCTTCTAATGATTCCCCACTGACATATAGGAATTAGGATGACATTTTGGCTATAGTGGTTTTGATTGATTGGCTGATTTATTGCTTTTGCTCTCCCTTCTACTGACTGTTTTAATATATTTCTTTTAATTCCTCTAATAGTTACTTTCCCCTCTAGTCCTTGTCAGTTGAGTTATTTCATGCCTAAATTGGAAGGCTATTTGAATTGTGTATATGTACATATACATGGGGTTTTTTGGTTTTGTTTTTTTTTTTTTTTTGTTTGTTTGTTTGTTTGGTGTTTTTTTTGTTTTTTTTTTTTTTTGTTTGTTTGTTTTGGGGTTTTTTAAAATTTTGTTTGGTTTGTTGTGATTTTTTTGTTCTTTGTTTTTTGGTTTTTGGGGTTTTTTTTTCAGTAGTGCTTAAGAATGTGCCTCTTGATTACACCTCTGAAGAAACTGGTTTTTGGCTTCTCCTATATGGAAGTTAGGAATAAAGAAATAACCAAAATTCTACTGAACTTAATAAAAAGGAAAATACTTGTCTTTCACTTTTTTCTATGAGCCTCTTTTATCAGTTTCAGAACAGTTAGATGGAGGAGGTGTGTGTGTATATATATAAATAAAGTGTATACCCATGGTGCCAGGCCTTCAGAAGAGACTGTTTGTAGCACAAATTCTTCCAAACCTCATAATATCTTTAAACCTACTTCTGCAAAAGAGATTTGACTGCTCACAAGAGGGCACTGCAGCTTTACTTTTGTGCATGTTATTGTGAGCCATGAGATCTAGCAACAGAAAAGCATATAATATTGCCATTTTCCAGTGTAAATTTAAAACAAAGCTCTTACCAGTATAGATTTCCAGGGTTTGTTTGTTTGTTATAGCAGAAATTAGAGTTGGGAGCTTTGAATGGAATGCCCTTTTGTCAGCTTCAGGGTCAGAATATTGTAGCTGGTGATGACTGAGTGAGACAAGATAAAGAAAGCTGTGATCTCGCTCAAAAAAAAAAAAAAAAAAGAAAGGGAAGACTGTCTGACCATAATGAACTAATTTATTTACTTATCAAAGCCCTAAGTGTCATTAGACAGCTCAGTAGGCAAGTCATCCTGAGAGGAGTGTTCACTTAGTAAAGATTAATTATAGCCTCCAGCATATCAAGTTTATTATGTCCAATAAGTATGTCAAACAGCTGGAGGAACATGTTTGTCTTTACACTTGATAGCATTCTCTTGCCTCAAGGTCCAACTCCTGAAAGAATAATTAGTTGATGTGGGTGAATTGTTTCTATTTCTGCAAACTGTTTTTGGTGTGTATTTAATTGTGTGCTTTGAGTAAAACAAAATTAAATATTGGATGGGATGCTGAAGTTATGAATACATGACTAATATAGTGCATGGGCTGTAAAGCACGGTGGGGTTTTTTTCTTTTTTTTTTTTTTTTTTTGTAGTGGTTACCTTTAGTCCATGCATTTCTTGTATTTAAGACTAACTGTTGAATAATTTATGTTTTAGGATTTTTTTCTCAGTGGAAACATGAAAGACTGACAACTCACAAATTGTTGGGCTTATAGTGTCTACCTGCTGAAGAAATTCTTATAACAAGCTGGCTTTACAATTTTCCATAATGGCTCTTTCTCTTGTGAAATTTCTTCTCATTAAATAGCATAGACACTCACAAACTTGGTTATGTAAAAGTGTGTGTCACTGAATAGACAAGGCAGGTTTGCAGCCACACTGCAAATAACTGAAGGGTCCATAAAAAGCTATAGAAGAAGAACTGTACTTATATGTAATTTATTATATGCTTTTGAAAAGCACGTATGCTATAGGATTATGAAGAGGGTGCAGGGAGCTGATAAAAGCTACAGGAAACACCCAAATGTACAATGAGAAAAAAGATTACTACAAGAAGTGCATAGGAAATGGTGTAAGGTGTTTCAGTAGAGTAAGGAAAACTTCTGATAATAGAATGAATTTAGGATCCCTAGGACAGGATTTAGCTAAAAAAAAAAAAAATTGATTTTTATACAGTGCTCTGAAGGTGATATCAAAAAGGAAGATAATTTTTGTTTTAAACAATAAGAACTCTGGATTGGTGAGTGGTAGGCACAATTCTGAATTTTGAGCAGACAGAGCTATTGGGACAGATTTGTTATGGTGCAATTTTGAAACAGAGTGAGAGAAATAATTCTTAAATAGGAATGTCTAGATAAATAATGCATCAAGAACAGATAATAATAATTATGCTCCTAGTTGAGTCTTCTTGTTAATGTTATATGACTTCTGTCCATGGCAAATGAGTGTGGCTTACTGAATTTCATGTGATCCTACGTGGGAAGGAGTAAATCCACTCCAGTGTATTGCAGTTCCCTTACAAATCTAGGCAGTGACACCGCTGTGATCTATCTTGAAAGAACCAACCAGCCTGAATAACTCACTCCATAATTTAATCTGTGTGAAGAGCTGCCCAGGTATATGAGCTATGTGTGAAGAGCTGCAGTCATTTGTGTGAGGACTAGTGTTAATTTCAGCTAATGAGCCTCGTTTACAGAGGCTCATGCTCTAGATTTCCAAGTTCTGCTTCAGCAGTTTATCCCATGGTGGTTACATTCTTCAGTAGTTCTGCCTTTTCAGTTTTCACTTGTCAGTTGTTGATTCACCTCTATTGTGGGACCATCTTCCCAGCTCTTAAAAATTATACTAAATTAATTGTCAAGTGCATTCTGCTTGGCTCAAAGAGCAAATAGTCATGAACAGATTTGTCTGCCAAATTCAGGTTTCAGTGCTTTATGGGACGAACATTTTGACCACGGTGTATTTTCTTACTTAGTGTGGCACAATTTGTACAGTACTATCAGGCTACTTATATATCACATGGCTTGTTTGCTCTATAGTAGCTTCTACTTAAACTGTAGTGGAAACGATTGAGAACATTCTCACAAGATGTTTCATCAAGTGCAGCCTGTGTACTGAAGCTTAAACTTTCTGGTTTCTATTCACAAGTTCAACTGACTGGACTTCATCTCATTAAGGAATAGGTGAATTTGGAACAAGTGAATCATCAGGTGATGAAGCTGACTTTGAATCGATGGGGTTTTTTGATTCTGCACAGCTGAAAGGATTGAATCACTGCATCAACAGCCTATGGAGTATATTGGTCACATTATGTCCAAACTTTATATGAGATGCAGAATAATAAGGTTCTCTCTGATTAAAGGAAAGCTGTAACTTTCTAGCAGCCCTGTGAAATCACTACTTTGTGACTCATAGAGTAACTGGGGCTTTGTCCCAAAAATGACTGAAGTATTATGATCTCTGATGGAATTGTGACTGTGGTGATAGAACTTTTGTGTATTGTTGAAAAGCTACTGTGGCCATGTTGGTTTTGAACTTGTGGCTGGAGTGCCTGGCTTGATTTTTTTTTTTTTTCTTTTTTTTTTTTTTTTAAACCAATACCTGATGCTTCATAAGTGAAGCCCCTTCCACCCTGGAATACTCTGTTTATTGCAGTTGTGATCTGTCCCACTGGGGGCTTGGCAGGGCACTACACTATTTTTCTGTGTATTTATCTGACAGGTGGAGCATGCCACTAGAACACTGATTTTTTTCCTGAGCTTGTCATGGTCTCAGACTGAAAGCACTTCTTGCATGACTTCTACCATCCAAATCAGACATCTTTCAGCACCTTTATTTGGAAAACTTTGTTACATGTTATCTGTGGCTAGAATAAGTCAATGTCCAAAATCCCTCAGTAAAAAAAAACAAACTGCGAACAACAAAAACCCAAATAAAAAACAAACAACAAAAACCTCAAGTCAGTCTTTCTTTCAAAGTAAGTGATGAGATATGATTATGTTGTAAAACTTTAGACTGCAGTAAACCTGCACTGGTTTTTCATCTGCCTTTCTCCTTGTTTTGCTCTGCAGTTTCTGATTCCTGAGGTACTGGGTCAGACTATTGTTACTGTCTGTCATATCTTGCTGGAATGTGTAGAACGTTTATTCTCTCTTCTCATAATGGGATTCTTGGGAGATTTATAGCATGTATTAAGCAGAGGGGTTTTGTTTAGTCTTCAAGAGAATGATTTATTAAGTGTGAGCTGACCAAGTGTGTGTATGTACAGCAAACAATGTCAGCAATTAGGTGACATCTTCATTTGGCAAATAGACAAAAGCTTTGAATCTCAGGATCTTTATCATGTCATATTGTAGGCTTGCTATTTCTTTTCCTCTCACCTGGGAGATGGCAGAAATTTGGCATTTAACCATTCAGTGCAATAGACCTCTAATTGATGTTGAAAAAACATGTGCACAAATCTTAGGGCAACAGCTCTTAAGAATTCTAAAAGCTTAGTTCTTAAACTTATTTCAGTGAAATTTTCAAGTACTGTAACATATTTACTTTTTTTTTTCTTTCAGCCAGCCAAACACAGATTGTGTTTTTAAAGAGAGAACAGATTGTCGTGGTTCCTTCTCCTTAGTGTACAGAAACACAGGCGTATCTGACAGCAGCAGAACAGCGTGTTAGGATGGAGGCACAAAGATAGCTCAACAGAACACTCATCAATATATGCTTTTATATTCTTTTGAGTTAATAAATAGCAAGTAGACATTACTTTAAGAACATACTGCTAAATGAATCCTTTATATCTGCTAATGAAAAATAATTAGGAAATAGTATCTTTTCCTATTGCTATTTGGAGCTTTAAAAAGCTGTACTTGACATGAATTTAATTTTAAAAATCTTTTAATATTACTTAGCTGAGGTAGGTAGACAACTTCTTAGAGAAGCACAATATAGATAGAGAATATTTTGAGTCTTGTTTAGCCATTCAAATTTTAAAAACCTGATAAATACAGGGGTGACAGTATGTACTTTATGTGCCATTGGAAGGTTTAACACTTCCTTTGTGTTTTCACTGAAAATGCAGAGCACAGTGGTGTGAAGGAAGTAATATATTGAATACACCCAAAATTTAAGTATCTTGATTGTGTACCTGCCAAGTAAATACGGTTTCTTCTTCCTGCATGGAAATGTTTGACCAGTGGATCTGGCCACTGGCTGTCAAACTCTAGTCACTGTGAGGTAACACACAAAAGCATTAGCTGAATGCATGACAGAAGGTGAATCTCCAGAGTATGTCAATGGGCCTTGTCATCAGTGTGCAGTGCTGAGTCAACATTGTCACTGGAGCAGAGGACAGCCCTTATTTTGTATTATGTAAACCGTTTCCAGATGTGTTAAGCAAACAGTGTGCAATCCTGCTTGCTGTGGGAAGATGTGGCTGTCTGCAATACAAATTCTTTCCACGCAGGGGTGCAAACTGAAGATTGCTGCATTTTCTATAAGAAGTTGAGTCCTCCTGCTCAAGACCAGTTCTAGGCCTAATATCTTACTATGTACTGTAGTCATAGCTGAAATCAATCATGTATTCCTGTATGATTCATTGAAATAGTCTGAATGTTCAAACATTGCATTTTGCTTTCCAGTAGACCTGTACTTTTAGGGGTCACATCTGCAAAATGTAACTACTAATTCTACTTTGTTACCTGTGGTAATGAGGAAAAACTCTTTCAGTTATCTGTTTCATTAGATGGTGTAGAGGCTTGCTTTGTATATTAGATAATTTGGTTTGGACAACTATTTCTTTATCTTTTCAGTTACTGTTAGTGCAATTCCCTGTTTTAGCTAGGTATGATAAATGCTAGACTGAGCACCTTGTACGTGAGTGAATTCACCCCTTTATAAAAAGGCTCTGGGAAAATGTTTCTATGCTACTTGAATAAACATGTACTTCTTTAATGAAGAAATAGGAAGAAGTCTTTAGAAGTCTCAAAATTTGGTAAATTTTTTCACTGTAAAAAATATTAAATTGATTAGAACGAATTCCCATGGAAAGTTGGAATGAAGATAGAAATGATCTAGAGAAGGCATGAACAGGGTAATATAAATAATTTTCTGGTAATTTGAAATAGAATTTAGCTAAAGCTGTGAAGAGTTGTTCCAGAAGAACTGTGCTAGGTGAATTGGGACTGCTCAGATTCATGTGCTTATATGACTTCTTAGGCTGGTCTTTCTTGCTTCTTGTAACTTTTCTCAGTCTATCCTAAGTAAATTGGGATCCAAAACCCTTTGTTCTCTCTTGTGTTGGCAGTAAAACTGTTCAGCTAGATTCAAGGCATTGTTTGTACAATTATCACTTTATCATTTAAATTATTATTTATTCAAGTGTTGGATGCTTTTCACAAATTATGCTGGGAAATTCCTTTTAAGAATTTGGAATGTTTCTTCAGTTACTGGCTTGAATATCTGTAATTTATGTAGCTGAGTCTTCATGGTTAACTGGCTTAGTGGTCACTGTGCCTTGGCTTCTTCAAACCCTAGAGCATCTCTGCTGGACTAATCTGCCATACTTGTGGTCTGCATGGCTTAGAAGTGCATTTGACTTTCATCTTTAGACTTTGCATGGAGCTTGCTACAAAAGGTTTGAGAGAAAGTTTTCTTCTGGTTTCAGGAGAGATAGATGAAAGCTCGTCCATTCAAACTGGGAGAAGCACAGTCGAACTGAGACTGCTTTGTAAATGGAGTCTACTAGGCAGCCTTGAAGTATTGGAGATGATGGACTAGTTATGAGATTAATTAGATGATCTCCCTTGCTGTCAGGAGAAATAAAGGGTACAAAACCACTTAATTAGAACAGCACAATATAATGAATAATGTGTTTCAGTGCAGACTTTTTTCTTTTGCTTCTAACATGCTCCTGTAAAAGTACTCGGCAAGTAATAATCTGTCTAATAAGTAGACAAAGAAAAGTTGTCTTTTAGTTCATTTACAAAAAGTGTCTTAGCTAATCTATTAAAAATTAGTGAAGTGGCCTACTGCATGGTTAAGTTTGGAATACTTTCTCATTTGTTTGGCTGTTATGTACTTCCAGTTTTGGAAAGGAAATATGGGATGGAAAAAACTAGTATTGTTGTTATGGGAACAATAACTTGGTGCAATTGAGTAGAAGTTGTTGCTGTTGGAGTTTGTAGCACATCAGTACCTGGACTATTGCCCAGGTGCTAAACCAGTGTGTAGCCAGACTGGAGTGGAGGGAGGTCAGAAACGTAGAGAATGAGATGCAAGTATAATCAATAACAACTGAAACTCAATAAGAGTATAATAATAAGACTCTTATACATTACTCAAATACTCTTTAAGTGCTTCTGCATTTATTGTCAGTGGCTATTAATACAAACAGGGCATTTGTACTTCAGTTGAATGATTTCCTAATTTGAAGCAATCAGCTTTGAAATTTTTCAGCCTTTCCAGGGATGTAATGCCTTACAGAAAAAAACATTGTCTTTCAACAGATGAGGGAAGTAAATGTGTTAAATAGATGTTTGAAATAAATGCCTGACCCTGAAGGCTGGCAAACATGGTTGCAATAGTGGGTAAACACAAAACTGAACTAAAAGCAAAATGCTTGAGACCACAGTAGTCCTAAGTAGTAGAATAGTGTAATTACCAACGCATCTCTTACCCTTAAATATTTAAGACTGTGTGATCTCTGAGCATGTCTTGTACTGACCCTAGAATACTGTGATCAATCCTGAAAAATCATAGTCAGATGAGGCTCTTGTGGCTGTCACAGGCTGTATAATAATGGACCATCAACATAGTATTCAGCTACCATCTAGTGGAGGATTTGAGATAGTGTTCTGAAAATGCAGACCAGTAAAAACTCCAGAATAATCAGTACTTGTCCAGGTATTGCACTTTGGGGAACTGCTGAGTTTTTGCTGGACTTACAAGTAAGACCGTATTGGCTATTAAAGCCAACCTGAATTTAGTGGAGGAAGGATGCTGAAGTGGATGAAGCATACAAATGGTGAAACACAGAAATGTAGAATTGTATTCCTGGGCTTTTCTTATAAAACCAAAAGCTACCTATGTACCTTTAGAGTCTGAATGCCTCCATTGTCCAGTCTTGTATTTTCAAAACTGACGTGCTGGGTTAAGTCAGGTCAGCAGATCAAAATCCTGGAGGCTCCACTTGTGATGGGGTGGACCTCATTATGTCTACATCTAACTTTAAGCCAAGCTCACTCTAAAAGCCCTTAGGCTGGATGTTCCAGTATTACCATTATAGCCAAGATGACTGAACTGAGGTGAAACTCATTCTGGTTTAGAGGATTTGGCTGAAATACACTCTTTGTGTACTAGAAAGAGAAAATGTGGTCCCATAGCACAGCTATGGTTCTTCTCTGCTTAATCCTCATATTTGCATTCAATTGCTTTTTTTGTCTTCTGGAGCAACTATATTTTGCATGCCCTTTGCTTGTCAAACTAGCTTTAGCTCGAGGATGGAAATGGTTCTGGAACTTTCCTCCTACGTCCTATTTTGACTTGATAGACAGGGTCCCCTACAATTATCAAGGTTCATCAGAGGTTGTCCTCTCAAGATTCCTGGGTATATTATGGACAATTGCAGCTCAGCTACAATGCATTGCTGATGGAAGGCTGGGCAGGAGCAAGGATCTTCCCATAGTTAAATCTATGTGTGGAAGCCCACAGGATACATGGATGGCTATAAGGTCTGGTATTGTTGAGCACTTCTCTATGACAGAGTTCTGTGGAACACACATTTGCAGTTAACTGACTAAAATATTGAGAAGACAGTTTTATTCGTGGGAAACCAAACACTAGAGGTCCACTTGCATGTGAGGGTACTACTGGCTTGTAGCTAGTTTGTATGGATGGATGACAGTATGGGCTATCTCTTTGAATTCATTGTGTATCACTCACTAGAAAATTTCTTGTGGGTTAGGTTATAAGTTAGTTTGTTGGTTTAAAATCTGGTAGAGATGTCCTATTTGACAGGCCTGGGTTTTAAGTATATGTATTCAGGCTTGTTTTCAACTGAAGACTTGGAGATACTTCAGAGTTGAGAGACTTCTTTTTTTGGGGGGGGGGTGTTTGGAGGTTATTTGGGGGTTTGGGTTATTTGTTAGTTTGGTTTTTTTCCATTTCTTAAGTCTGAGATTGAACCTGATATTTAATGAGGGTTTGGGCATGTGGACTTCTCTCATTTCAGAGAGACAAATGTTTCAAGCAAGGTGTCTGCCTCCCTGTTCTTCAGGCTTTTTCTTAGGGCTGGTAACAACAAAGAATTGAGTAAGCTTGAGAAACTCACAAGTTGTTGCATAGTGCTAAACCAAGAAAATAATCTACTTAGTGATGGACTTAGTAATCACTATGCCACTGTTACTTCACTGCTGTGTCAACTTGGAAGCCTAATTTGTCAACAGGAAAGACATGCCAATAACCCAGGATTTTCCCTATAGAAGTTATCATGAAACAATTTTGTAAGTTAAATGAGTAAATTTGGTTTAATAAGTGAATTGATCAAACTATCCCTCATTAATGGGTCAAGGAGTTCTATTAAATATTACATTGAAAATCAAAAGACTTGAACTCAAAGCTATTAAAACAACAAAAAAAACCTATGAAGGTGTTACTGTTAATTTGAAATAACTGGTAATTATATAGCAGTGTAAATTATGATTCTGAAGATGTTTACAAGATTGTACAGGCTTGCTAATTTGACAAATGCATTTTCCCCTTTTCCAGGTGCTGTTTCCTAGTACTGAGTTTTAGGATGTTTAAAAGGTAAAATAGGCTTCTTAGGGAAGGCAGTTGTGAGTTACTCTGTTGGGAAAAGATATTAATGAAGAACTGTTTCCTAGTCTCAAAACTTTTCTTTTGCAACCTCCAGTAAACCATGGCTCTTTATTAGCCGATGTTTGAGTGGCAGGATCAGTGAGCTGTTAAATAAACTAGAGATACTTGATCTTAACTATTCAGCAGTGAAGGCTGTTTAGCTTGGAGCTCCTTCCCTTGTTCTTCATTCCTGCAATGCAGGGAGCCTTCTGTAGGCATCTGCAAAATAAGATAAATCTTTTCATTTACTGCTTGAGACCAAACAGGCTGCAGTACCAGTAAGAGCACAAGAGTTGTGGAATCTGTCCAGAGGCCTGGAGGACAGCCTGAGGAAGAAGAAAAAAATTAAGGCCCTGGCATAGAAACAACTGCTGATGCTATAAAGGACAGTGCATGTGACTGAACAGGCTGAAATTGGATATTGATGTGCTCCAAATACATACTGTAACTATGAAGTAAGCAACTTTTTTATTGGCATTTTCTGCTTGAAAGGATTGATCTTTGTGTTGCTGACACTGGAGCTAAAGGCAGGATTCATATTGGATCTTAAGGAAATCTTTGTTGACAGACACTGGTGTGAGATCTGCTATCTCAGCTGATGAATTCACTGCAAGAATACTGGAGGAACATTATTGGTTTTATAACACTGAAAGAGTTCTTTTGCAATGACTTTTAAGCATAAATAGCAGTTGAACTCTGGAATTGGTGGAAAGATCCATGTGGTAGGCTTTTTTGGAATTAAATTCTCACAATTTTCACTTAAAAATCCTTTTTATAATTAATTGAAATTCCAAACAAGGTGGGTTAGATGAAGTGAAATCTTGTGTCCAAATCCTTCTCCTCTCCTAGGACACCTAGTACCTACAAACACACTTGGTGACCCATTACATTTTTCTAGAAGTGCTAATGACCCTGAGATGAGCTCCGTTGGTTTGAGTGTGCTGCTGATGGTGCCAAGGTTGTGGGTTCCATCCCCATTCATGGACCTCATGATCCTCCTGGGTCCCCTCCAGCTCAGACTATTCTGTGATTCTGTAAATCTCTGAAGCAAAGGAATTTAGCTGCTGGTTAAGAAATCTCAGCCGGCCAAGCCCACTGGAGGGCAGTGTTGTCAAAGGAATTGCAGGACTAACAGCTGTCCCACCTTAGGGGCCGGCAGGGAAGAAAGAATGCAGAGCACTGACCTCGCACAGCTCCCTTAAAATATGTAGCCCTTCAGATCGGTAGATTTGACTGTCAAGGCTTTAATTTTTTTGGCCATTGTTCTGAATTAGATTTAAAAGCCTTCCAGAACCTTTCGCCCAGTGCTTTATGTTGTCAAGCGTTTTCTGTGGCCATTGTTGCTGTTGTGGAAGCAGAGCCTGTTGGTCATTTGGGCATCTGTAGCACTATCATGACGACTATTCTGAGGCAGGTTTTTTTTTTGTTCCTGTGACTCCAATATGCTGTGCTTTTTTAAATTGTTTTTGATGTTGTGTCAATTACGACTCCAAAAGGGCGCAAATTACTTCTAAATTTGGAGCTAAGCAGTGGTGAAAGATAAGGTCAATGGCTCAGTGGAGAATCCTGTTGGGAGACCTTTGAGGAAACACATGCTGCCTCTAAACTACAGTTACTTTGGAGCTTACCATTCCCTTTGTTCTTCAGTGGATGAAAAAAACCTACTTTTGATTTACAGAAATGTGATGGTGGCACTCTGGGGAGAGTTAAGAATAATGCTTGAGATATAAGATTTTTATTATAGTAAATGTTTCAAATGTCTGTGTACTTAAATGTGAGAAGAAAATATTCTTCATGTACAGTTAAATTGTGATGACTTTAGGCTTGCTGTCTTTAGATGATGATTCTTAATGAAATGGAAACAGGTAAGTTTGGGTGTATCATGGAAAATACTAGAATTAAAATCTATTCTAATTTAAACATACTTCAGTCTCTTACAGTGCAGTAAGAAAAGGAATTACTTTTCAATAAACAGAGGTATGGTATAGCTAGACGATACCATTAAGAAACTAAATTCTTCAAATGAAATACTTAGGTCAGTGGAAAATTAATTATGTTTTATTCATGCATTTATACATGTAGTTTGAGAATACTTGAAACATAATACATTCTGTAAAGGAGATTTTCTAACTGAACACTATTTCCTGTATTTATTATGCAGTTCTGCAGTTAGTGGAAATGATATCAAATTAAAAAGAATATTTGTTTGTTGCCTGCAAAGTATATGTAAAGGTCTACTTAAAGGCAGTCATGGTAAATATTACTTTCTTACATCCTTGATTCTTTGATCAATTTAGCTTCTGTAGCCTCTGTCACAACAAAAATGCTGCTTTCTGATGATTTTACCCTAGATTATTCCCCAAAAATGTCTTAGATAAATACTATAGATGCTTGCTGTTTCTGTGGTTAAATTCTAGGCCCTGTCATGATGGGAAATTATTTTTCTAGACTGATCCTTCAAGAGAAACATATTTAAATAAGTCTGAGTACTATGTCTCAGCTACATATGCTCTTCATTAAAGCTGTGCATTAGCACCCTAACTCCTGGCATCTTTTTTTGTCTCCATAGCTATGTGCTGGTTTTTGGTTTGTTATGGAGTCAGCTTCCAAGCACTGCTAACTTTTATTTTAACTTTCCAGAGCTTGTGTTAAGTCTTGCTCATTATCTATCAGACTCCTTACCCGATGTTTCAGAAGAACACAATTTCTTGGTTTGCAAGTTTTTTGCTTTCATTTGTTCTGGGATGGGTGCTGTCTACAGTGCTCACATCACATCCCATCTGGACAGGCTTCAATCATCTGGTAGAATTGATGTTAGAACTGGGCATTATTTGCTTGTTTAATTTTAGTGTTTTTACTAAAGCTAGTTTTGTTTTATGAAGTATTTGTTTTGCTAAGAGATTTGGGATGGCAGGCACATGGAGATCCAGAGTTTGTATCTAGGACTGTGGTGTCTGACATGCAAGTGCAGTCTTTACTGCTCTAAAAAGTTTTGTAAGATCACAGAGGAATTTAACATTTCAGAAGCAGTTACTTGCATTTGATTAGTTACTTACAAGTGATTAGTCACTTTAGTCACTGAGAATGCTGGAAATGATGTCTTCTGTTTTGGCTTCTCATTCAGTGAAGAAAAAATTGCTTTTCTCTTTCAGATCATTCTTAATAATCACCACCCTATGTCTACAAATACTAAAACATTAAACTTGTATTTTCTTTTCTAAATGAAGTACCAGTGTTGTTTGCACATATTATGAGTGGCAGCTTGGTTATCCACCTGTGCCCAGTAAGGTGTCAAACCTCTGAATTCAAAGGAGTTGAGGTCAGGCTTCTGTCCTTAGTTTTTCCAGGTTTATACTAATATTTATGCCTATAGTTGTGTATGTTTTACACATATCACCTATTTTCATCCTTCTTGTGGTCTCCTGGTTTTGAAAAAATCTGTGTCCAATTTTCATGGTCCTTACAGTGAGTCTGGTATCTGAAAGCATATTCAGAATAGAGTTTTCTTTTCATTGTTCCTTAATTATTAGTACTTGAAAGACAATAATATTATTGGAGTGAAATTTGATTGCTCTCTTCAAATAGTTTTCTGTTAGAAAATTTTGATAGATAAATGAGCACTTTGAATTGCTGCAAGCTGGATTTTGTTATTGATGACTGTCAAAAGTCTTTAATATAGTAGTCTTGGAGCCACATTGACCAACAGGAAACAATTTGTACAAATGGAGAAGTCCTAGAGAAATACTTGCTTAAAAATCATTCTGATGCTTTTGTGTCTTTCATAAAGTTTAACAGAAATTAGAGAGCTTTTTGGGGTGATTTTTGAATTCTGCAAAGCTAATCATGGGAGTTAATCACTAGTGGGAGAAAAGTAGTATTGGGAAATAATTTCTATGCAAACAGAAACTATTATAATTCAACAAAGATGAAAACTGAAAGGTGAAAACTAGTGAAAATGCAATCATACTTTTCCAGAAGATCAATGTAAAGCACTTTATTAGAAAATAAAAAAACTTTTTAGCTGTAGGCACAGTAAAAAAATACTCCTTGAGTTTTATTGAAATTGATTGGTGCACCTGCAGAGAAAAGCAGTTTTATCATCTCATTATCAGTCAATTAATATTCAGGTTTTAATGTGAATATTGTGGCTGCTAACTGTAACTGAATTATTTCATTGAAGTCTTAATAGATGAGGAAACACAGTCGTCTGCTGAGCTGAATGAGGTCATGGGGGGGGGAAATAAAAATCAGTAATTTTGTTAGGGATTTTAAAATATTTTCAGTGTTTCCGGAGCTTTAAATGGATACTTTTTTGAAGCAAACTTTCATTTTGATCATATTGAAATTTACTTTCAGTTGTGCTACTGCTTGTACTGGTAAGCCTCTACATTTAGACTTACTACTATTCAGAATGTAGAAAGACTTTTCTGGAAGTCAAAAGAGATTTCCATATAAAATGCTCAGACTGTGAGGGAATATGAGCTCAGAGGTACTTTTGCTCAGGGTCCTTCCTCAGAGATTCCAGCTCTTATTTTGTTATTTGGTTATTGCACCAAGATTAAACTATTTAAAGGGTTAGGATGTCTGAGACTCTGCTCTGGGAATCCAGGGGTCACGCTGATAAGGAAACCTGGTCTGGCTGTGTGAATGTGGGTGGTGTAGCTGCCAGGGCTTCGATCCCAGCAAGTGTGACTGCCAGAGTGGCTCTGGCTGCTTGGACATGGAAGTTTCCTTGACACTACTTCAGTGCTTTCAAGTGGCTGATGAGCTGGAAAGCCTCCACAGCCACTGTGATGAACTTGCCACCTAACTTTATACATTCTTCCTGGAAAACAAAACATCCTGGCCATGTGCTCAAAACTCAACTGTTTCAGCTGAGAAAAAGAATTTACAAGAAAAGACTTTTGTGACTCTATAACAACTTACTGCCTTGAAAGGAATATGTTTTGGTGTGTGATGCTCTTGAGCCAGTTGAGGTTATAAGTGTATGGCTGCCAGTTTGTTTCTCTAGAGTGTTCTTATCCTTCAGAAATATGTGTCCTTCTAAACGAGTGCCAGTTTTACTGTCCATTATTTGAGCAGGTGCCTGATATCTGCCAAGCCATATACACTGCAGTTAGTTACATTTCTTGTGTGAGAAATGTAAAATTTGAGGTGAAGGCAAATCGCCCATTGATATTTGATCATTCACAACTATACAATTGCAGATGTAAATTGGGTAGAACTGAGATGTATAGAAGAGGAATAAATAGAAAACTGGTTCAATGTCTGCTTTAATCACTAGCAAGCTTTTCCCCATGATGCTTAATTATCTCATTTATCTAATCTAGTGAGGCATAAGACACTAACTACTGCAAAAGGACCAAACAATCATTAGTAGCCAACCCTCTGGATAGCCTAGGTGGAGTAAGAGTAAACTCATTACAGTCCTTCCAGAGATGACCTCTGTAGGCATCTGCTTAGGGAGACTATTACTGCTGATGCTTTCCACAGCTTCTTTATTTTTAAATTGCTGTAGCAAATCCAGTTATTGATCTGAAGTTCCTCAACTCTGTAGCTCTATCGAATGTTCATCAGAGGGAGCTAAATCTTCTGCGAAAGATTTGTCATACTCTTTTTTTTCTTTCCAGCCTAAGGCTTCGTTATCTTTGTACTGCGTTTGATCTGACTTCTGATACCTGACTCTGTTGAGGAGAAGAAAAACAAAGTATCCTGTAGGTGACTGACTTGTGCATAGAATGTTTATGGCTTTTTTTCAAATTTCCATTTCCTGCCCTGTGTCTTAAAATTGTGGCTAGATCATGTGACTATGCCTATCTGGAAATAGCTGAATACTTGAAAATTGCAGTTAAATATTCCAAGTTACTCCACAATGAGCTGAGTAAGGTGTTCTGAACAAGACTATTATTCTTTTACATAAGAATTTAGTGATTTTTGAAATAAGTGTTAAATATTAATATAAAATCATATTTAAATTTGGATGTATATATTTCTTTCTCTTTTCTGTTCTGTGTTATCTTTTCTTCAAAATATCAGTTCTAACTTCCTCAGCCTTAAGTATATTAAGAGTTTATCAGTGTCATTTTGTGGAATCTGTTGCAAAACCAAGAGATGAAGACAAAATCGTTATTATTTGTGTGCTAATTAAGAGCTCTCTCTTCAACGAGGCAGCAGTGAGAGAGCTTGTTTATACTTGTTTGATTCCAGAGTTCTTGAGGTTGTTTAGATTTTCACTTAAGTGTGAAGGAAATATCCTTGTCATTATTTTATGGAGCATCTAGTTGTAATTCATAGTGATGTTCCAGCAATTTCCCAACTATTACCTGGAGAATTAAATAGTGAATAGGTGCTCTTGATAGCAGGAACTTGGGGACATAATAGCACATCTGCCCTTGTCCCCAGTCAATTACATATCCCAAACAAGCCACACACAAAGCTACTTTTCCTTTTTTCAGAATTTCTAGTATCTTTCAGTTGGGGATGGGAAGCCCAAAACACAGACTTTGAAGATAAACATTATACTTCAGGAATCATTTTTCCTTCTATGGTTTATATATAGATTTATTTTTGGTGGTTGGGGAGGCAGAATTGTTTCCAGTATTACTCATTTTTAGATGCTGAGCAAGCTTTCTTGTATGTGCACCTGAAAACATAATCCAGGCAGCCAAACCAACGGGCCACTGGATCATGAAATAGCTCAGCACCACATCCATCTAGTTCTGTGTTTGCCTGTGCCTTCTGTTCAGCCTGTCATGGAATAAGCTAAGAATCAGGCAGCTGCCTGTACCATTGTTTATTCAGTATGGCCAGAAAATCCTTTGCTCTAATGATCTCTGATCTGTAATCATATATGGGTTAAAGCTGTGAATGTGAAACTGTAGGAGCCCTTCAGGTATTCTGAACTCCCGTTCTACTTTCTGTCCTGATCCACACTGTCCCTTTCTGTTCTTGCTGTTGTCTTGAGTACTTGTATTAGAGTACCTTTGTACCTTTTTAAATGTAGTGCTTGACAGTTTGTGCTGTGACACATCACACCAGAGCCCATAAACTGTGTTATGTAATGTTAGATTTGCCAAAATTCATGTGATGTGTTAAAGGAGAAGAAAAACGACCAAAAATGTGGAGTATTATGAAAATTAATCAGAGAAGAGACTTCTGTGGCACTAAATATCTTCTCTTCAGTTTCTAGCTAGTGATTCAATGTACATATTGTCCTTTGGAGCTTTGTATTAAATGCTATACAAACAGTACTTCTGCTGCAGAATCATGCTGTAGTGAATATTGCAGATGGGCACTGACCTGCTGCAACTCAATAAGGATTTTCCTGGCTTTGACAAATTAGTTGATGTGTCCATAGATTTTTAACTGATACTGGCAAAACTCTTGCAGTTGACACTGGGACAGTTAAATCAGCATGTAACATGTTTGTCTCTGTTCCTGGTTGTATTTATAAATATAAAACTGGTGACAGGAATTAACTGAAGTCTGCATTTTGGGAACTAGCACCTGGAACTATCTTGTAGTAGTAAAGGTTCAGTTATTAAAAAAAGCTTCTGTGTATAAAATGTTCTTTGTTTAATATATAGAATAAGTACTGTATGCATTTATAAATTGTGTGTGTATGTAAAGATCCCCTATTGATCCTTTAAAGCAGCAAGAAGGAGGAAGATGAAAAATAATACAGGAAGCAGCATCTCCTCTTTGTTCAATTAATCTCATTTAATATAAATTGCTGATATTGGGTAGATGGTAGGTATTGAATAGTGATGATAAACATCACTGATGAGTTAGGTAAGTCTTAGGGTGTACCAGCATAATTAAACATAAATCAACAGATCTTTGGGACTTGTGGATGAGTTTCATAAGGGAAATGATATAAATTCAGTTTTCCCCCATACTTGAGCATTGTGTATTGTGTTGGTGTTTCAGATACGTTGTAAAAATTATTTATTTTAAAAGACTCCTGTAGAGGAAGAAGAACTATTGCTATACTTGATATATGAAAGTTGAAAGCCTGTTTTGGAGAAAAGCTTGAAAAATTGTAATTTCAAGTTGTTGTCTTAATCAGCTCTGACTTCTGACAATCTCAGGATGTGGATTGTATTTTGTAGGGACACATATTGAGAAAGAAAGAAAATTACAGCCTGAAAAATATTCCAGGCTGGAGCTTCTCAGCTCTGTTCCCAGCCCATGAGCTGGTCCAGCTCAAGGCTAGGGAGAATTTCTCCCAGGGTGATATCTTGATCAAAATAAAAAGGAATTAATAACAAAGATAGAACACCTGTTGTGGTGTGTGCCCAGGTCCTGGCAATGGGGTGTCTTCTCTCTGAACCAATCACCTTTTCTCTGCTCTTGGAATTGCGAGTTATGCTATGAAACCAAGGGTGTTTCTGAATAAACTTGTCTCTTTCTTCCTATCATGAAAGATGACCATGTAGGTGTGCATTTTATTTCTGCCACACTTAAAGGGTTAAAACCCCTTTCCACGGCTACATTGTTTAACTATTTTCTTTAGATATTTTCTTTTTATGGCTAATGTACTTGTTTATTTTCTCCTTTTCTCTCATCTCTTCAGCTTTTTTTTTTTTTCTGTTCTCAGCTTAGACAAATGTGTTTTGATAATTCACATTATGATATTGGGTTCTTAAACTACTATAAATGCAATAAAGAAATTTCTGCTTGCATTTAGGAAGTATTAAAGCCTAATTCTCCCTACTAAATACCTTCTTTCTTTTAATGGAATAACCTAAACTTTGGTTTTATTTTTGAAGTTGCTCCCAATTTTCTTCATTCTTTCCTAGTTAACAGACTTTCAGCTGTAAAAGGATGCAGAAAAAAAGATTTGTTCATGTCATCTAGGATTCTCAATTCCCTTGTTTTTCCTTCTTTTCAGTAATTTTAATGTTGCAGATGATATATGCCTTTCTGTAAGTCTAGATTACTAAGGAAGCAGATGTTGTGATAAATTTAGTGGTTTTGTTATTCACTAAGAGTCTGCTTCTAAACCTTGCAGTTTAGTCTCCTACCAGCTCTGTGACTGCAATGATCAGGTCCCAGAATTTGTTTTTCATGTGAATAGATCAGAAGCTAGTTTAGTTTAAAAGATATAAAGGTGGTACTGCCTTAGTTCATGACAATTCATTGGAAATTTTACTTCTTAAAATTCTGCTTATTTGTTGCATTTCATCAAGTATCTGTAGCAATTAAACAGTGCTCTAGCTCAAGGAATGAAAGAAATGAGTATGTAGCATAGCAAAACTTTGTTATTTTCTCATTTTGTGTGGAAAATGTGAAGGGTATCTAGTTTATTCCTTAGTCTAACTGAATGTTTGTTGCAACAATATTGCTGTTTGTGCTACTACAGAATGTGAACAAATGTAAGTAATCCAATGTTCTCCTGGTATGTGTGCATACATTTGCACGTGAGTATTTGTGCTGAAATACGAACTAAATACAATATTTACTTCTTGCTTGAAAAGAACAGTTGGTAAATCTTGGCAAGTGTCAGTGAATAAACCAACAAAGTAGGTGGTAACTCTCACCCATCCTCCCATTATATGGCAATTTATGTGTCTACATCAAGGGAACTGATCAGCTGCCTGTAGTTACATCTGCCACTGGTATAATGACAGGGATCCTAAACAAGGCTGCTTTGTTATGTTGATTTTGCTCTTCTCTGTTAGATGTTCAGAGGGCTGGAGCACCTCTCCTTTGCAGATAGGCTGAGAGTTGGGGCTCTTCAGCCTGGAGAAGAGAAATCTCTGGGGACACCCAAGAGAGCTGGAGGGGGACTTTCCACACGGGCTGGTAGTGATAGGGCACAGGAGGATGGTCTTAAAACGAGAGAGAGTTGGCTTAGGTTAGATATTAGGAAACAATTCTGTATTGTGAGCATGGTGAGGCACTCCTACAGATTGCCCAGAGAAGCTGTGGGTGCCCCATCCCTGGAAGCAGTCAAGGCCATGCTGGGTGGCATCCTGCTATAGTGGAAGGTGTCCCTGCCCAAGGCAGAGGGACTGGAAATAGCCTCTTTAGAATTGTGCAACCCAGTATTTTGAAAGCAGCCTCATACACCAAACATGCTGGGGCTCAGTGAGTGTTTGGGCAATACTTGGGCACATTGTGGGATTCTCAGGCTGTACTATGCAGAGCCAGGTGTCAGAGTTCTATGATCCATGTGGGTATCTTCCAACTTGGGTTATTCTGTGATTGTAAGAACTTTCAAACTGATGATTTTTGGATTCTAATTGGAGATTAGCATTCATATGCAATTGGTGTATGGTGGGTATTGATATATGGATATTATAATTTCATTTCTACTTCTCTCATATTCCATGTTCTATAATGCTACCTGTATCATCCTGATGGTTTATAAATCCTAGTTGGAAATAATTCCTGAAGATTGAAAATGACATGGTTCAGAAATAGCAGGAATTTATTTTTCCCTGCCTGTGACAGATGTAATGTTTTGTTGAAGTAATGTTGTGCCTGTGCATTGTTTATCTGTAAGGATTCTTTCAAATCAGGACAGGATATATGAAATTCCTGTGAGAACAGAAACTAAACCTATCCAGTTGCTCTGTATATTACAGATACGTGTCTCATCCTAAAGCACTGCATGTCTGCATCTTCATGGTTTTGAAAATTTTATTTGAGGGGAGGGGATGTGAGATGTAGGGTAAAATAACTTGAATCCACTTATATTTTCCTTCCCTTGTGGATAAGACATCCACTGTTAAGTGGGCTACATCTTTTCATCCCATACCTAATGCTCCAACTTAGCCTTCATCTTCCTTGATTTGAATGCAAGTTGGGCGTGCTCAGAACTTTGCAGCATCAGGCTCTTGTAGAACCAAATCTTGATTGACAATTTTCAGCTTGATTTTTTTGTACACAGTTTGTTTTGGTCCAAATTGAGGTTTTGGAAAAGTCTTACTTTTCTTGTGCTATTTCTGAGAGTTTTATGCCAAGTTCATGCTATATTTTTCATCTGTATTAATGCTACGGGTGTATCAACAACCTAAGGCATCATCTATTATCTTCATATCTGAAAAACAAGACATTTAAATGATGTGACTGAAGTAACCTTAAACCACAAGGCCTGAATGGCCTGAGACTTCATTTAAACAATAGGAAAACAATGATAGCGTATAGGAATTGTTATTATTGTAAGGATATACTGAATTTGTATGTACCCTGAGGAAAAAAATAGATTTGAGTGTTGCATGGTTTTGTGAATTTAAGTACTGTGAATCTTTGCTCTGATCTTTATGTTTTATAGTAATATATAATTAATCTTAACAGTTGAGTTAATTGGAAAGAAAAATGACATCAAACCCAGAAATAAGCCTAATGAAATCCATTAAGTAACTTAATGATTACATAATTATATCCATTTCAATTCAGAAATGGATCACTCCAAAATTAATTTTTTCTATCTTTGTGCACTTAAAACATTTATTGTTGAAGTGAGGGATTAATTTTATTTTAAGCATTTTGCTTTTTATTCTTGTTATAAAAAGCATATCATGTTTTTGAGTAAACTTATATAAGATTTTTAAGGGAAGGTCTGTTCAATTAGGAGATTCCTGTACGTAAATGGACTTAACAATAGTGGCCCAACCAAAACCAAAAATAGAATGAGCCAAAATGTATGGATAGCAGGCCTTAGAGTGCTTATATTTGAATAATTCAGGACAGATTTTTGGATGACATGTAACTGTTAAACATAGAGATTTTTTTTCTTTATCTGTGATATCAGGTACAATTGTGTCATTCATACTTTGAATATAATTCTGCTTCCATTCTGTAATTCTGTCATGAATAGCATTTTTCTACTCCTTTACTAAACTGAGATGGGAGGGGTGTCTTTAAACTTTCCTTATTTGTAGAGCTATTTTTACACTTCTTTGCCAGAGCACTGTTGATCAGATTTACACAAAACCAGTGTTGAGTATCTTGATATAGTTTTAGATTTGTAGTCTGTATGTTCCTGTCATAGTTTAGGTAGTTTTTTTGTGGGAAGGGAATTTCCTAGCACAGGTATACCTGAGTGCTAGTATATTGAACCTCTGTGAAAAAATCCAAGCTAGAATTGTTGTTAAATACTGCAAACTTTTTAAACACGTCAACATACTGTATTCTCTCAGTATCCTGTTAGCTTAGAAATGTGCATATATTATTAACTTGTGTCATTGTGGTATAGAAAAAAGGTGAAATCCTTCAGCTATAAGAGTATTGCATCATAACAATGTTGTGACAATAGCACCATTTTAAGGAATGCCAAGATTGAACAGACTGATGTGATTCCATTCCCATTCCATTTGTGGTTCATATTGCAAAACAATTCAAAACAATTTCAGGTCACCGGTGTGGAGTGTGGAAGTTGTGGCATTGTCAATTCGATTAATTGCAACTATTATTAACAGTTCTAGAATTACTTTGATGTAGTCTTATGAGCAACTAATTATGTCTCTCTAATTATCAGGTGTAGTCACAGTGACAAGTAGACTTAACTGAAGTGCTTCTAATGCAGGTCTGTGTAATACCCCAATTTCTTATTTGGATGGTGACATAGTAGTCATAACAGAAGAGACAAAATAATTTCTGCTTTTTTAGTGGCCCTAAGGAGTTTTAATACAGGAAATCAGAGCATCATATAAAGGTTGTCGAGGGTTTTTAAATCTTAAAGTTGGTTTAGGAAACCTAATGTTTAGGGCTTTTTTCCTGAATAGCAGATGAAACAAAATGGGTGCATTATTATTTCACACAACTACACTTGCATCATGTTTTGCTCTGCATAAGGATTCTAAAATAAAATGCTACATGGCACTTGGTGTTTCTCCAGGAACATTGGTTATGCAAATGCACAGGTAAAACCATGTTTCACACCTATATAGAAAAAGACAATTTTAACGTAAGGAGGTGTTCAGGCTTGCTAGTACATAAAAATGGTAGTGTTCCTTTTTCAAGAAGTAAAAATGGAACAAACTGAACATAACTTATAAAAAAGTAACAGGTCCCTGTTGTGGGAAATCAAACTTGCACGTGGGTTTACCATTTTAGAAAATTGGTCAACCACAAAACAACAGACTTGAATAAACAGACTTGCCTTATGAAAAAGAAACAAATGTGGAATGTCAGCAAATGTCCTTTGCTGTAGTTTGGAGCATTGCTAAAATTGGTCTAATGCCAGGATAGAAAAGTCCTAGAAGTTTGAGAGTGTCTGAGCTGTTAAATTGGATGTACTATGGATATTAATAGAACCTAGAGGATGTAAGTAATGAATTTAATATTGATTGAAATACCAGTCTCTCAGAATCATGCCTTGGGTAACTAGTGCCTTTGAAACTAGTCTGATTTTTATAAAGCTGTACATTTGAATGTTTCCTTGAAATGTTCTTTCAAATCCGTATAAATTATTGCATGTAGTTTTTATGCCTTGATCTTTAGCTTCCTTGACCACAGGATACAGATAAATATATTTCCATAACAATTGTAGACAATGTTTAGTATCACTGCTACTTTCTGTTAGTGCTGCTTGCTGCAAGAAGAAAATAGCATCACTTGATATGACTTGAAAGGAGCTTTTGTTGTAATAATTGAAGAAAAGTGTGCACTAAGATGATGATCTGAAGAAAATTGACAGACAGTAAAATGACATAGAGTAGGAGAATGCTATTTTGTAGTGTTTTGAAGTTGTTCCTGGCCAATCTTTCCAGTGATGCTGTTTGATAGACTTGAAGGAAACTATTTAACTTATGCAACACTGAATTCAGGTTAGTGTGTATTAAAACATCTAAAATGGTTGCATGACAGCTGTCTAATAAACAGCTGTTAAATTTTCAGTTTTTCAAGCTTTAATAATTTTAAAATTCAAAAATCACAGCTTTCAGATTCTTTAATGTTAGGTAAGCTGATCTACACAGTAATGAGATGTCTTATCTTCTTCAAACTAAGAAAAAATATAATTATATTAAAACCAGTGTTTAGGAGTACTGATATTTTATACATCTTAAATTTGCACTTTGTAATATAGTGCTGGTATAGTATTATGAAATATAATGTATTTAGTAATATGTACTCTTCTGAATGGTACTGTGTGGATGACTGGATGCTAATGCAGTGTGGGTGATGTGAGGGCTAAGCATTAAGCATTCACTGTTTACAGAGAAGGTAAACTGATAACTCTGGTTCTATATTTTAACATAAGCATTCATAACCAAAGGATCAGATCTAAGATATTGTTATAACATCCATGTCTCTTGGAGAATCTTGTGTAAAATTGGTTCTTTATTCACAGAAAATTGTTTCAAAGAGTAACAGTGAAGTAATGCATCTTGCTGTTCTGCAGACCTCCTTTTCTAGGTTCTTTTATTAGAGAACCCAGCCTAACCTTACCTTTTCTGAGGAGACTCAGGCAGAGATTTGCCAGTAACTTGAAGATGCATGCAATTTGCTACAAGCTACAATTTTCATTTGCAGCTTGTACCTCTTCAGAGCTTTAGAGGTTTTTTTACATTTCTTACATTTTTTCCTCAATATGACAAGATAAAGACAGAAAAGTATTATAGACTTAAAATCACTTCTGCTCCTGCCTGTTACTGTTTTGAGTCAGTCTTTAAGTCTTTATATTTATAAAAATAAATGTTTTCATGGCAATAGTTGGTAGAACTATTCAGTGCTGCCTTTCAGGTTGTATTACTGATTAGCTAGAGATACAGGAGACCACACTTGAAAAAATTTAACAATGGAAGAAAATGTCAGGATGTGAAAAACTGGCTGAAGATGACAGTTTATCTTCTCAGAATGGGATATATTTTATAGTTGAATAAAAAAGAAAAATCCCATAAATGTAAGTTTGGGAGTTTTGGTGATGTAAATGTATTTTCTTTGTCCTGTAGTACTTTGTGCCCTGTCCATATATACTTTTGACCCTTCTTCACCAGTTTAATAGAGAATGGTATCTACTAACCTGCTCATAAATATGTAAGTATGGGTTGTAGTACACAGAAAACACAACTTGTTCAAGTGTTGCCCTAACTATTCTGTGAAGTACTTAAACAGTTGCTTAAAATGGGTTTTACAAAATCTTATGCCAGAATGGCTGACTCCAGTGCTAGAACATTTTTTCACACTTAAGTATATTTCTGTACTTCATGAATCAATCTGTATTTCTGCCTATTGCCTTACATGTCTCATGCTTTCTTCCCAAATAAGAGAGCAGCTCTTTAAAGAAGGGAATTAATTGCTTTGTTTTAGATAAGTGAGTGCAGTGTACAAGTAACAGACGTGTAAAACAGGGTTAAATTGTTTGACTGTTGTATGAGAATTCTCTGGCACAAGTAGAGGGAAAACAGCCATTCAATTCCATCAATATCATGTTAGTATAAGCACTGAGTATGTGCAATATTAAATACTAAATCCTTGAACTATCAACAAAAGAAACTTTCAAATATTTAAAGTATTTAAATTTCCTAGCATCCAAGAAAGAATCAAGTTTGTTACACTACTTTTATGTGAATATAGTAATGTCAGAGCATGGAGAAAATAATTTTGATATAAAATGCTTACTCTTAATAGTATGAAGCTACAGCACAAAGAAGAAGAATTGGTCTAGAAATGCAATAATTTGACAAGGATGAAAAGTAATGTATAAGTGTAAAGTATTAGTACAGCTTGAGGAGTATTTACTTAATTCAGCAGTGGAAGTATTTGTGCCAGCCCTTCATTGTCAGGATTGGGGCCAGAGGCAATCTTAATTTTTTTGTGCAGTGTCAGATTTCCATATACATGATTTTTCGGTGTAATCCCTTCATGTTGCTTATTCAGAAACTGGTGGAAAAATCTGCTCCATAAAATTTCCTTGATGAAGCAGGATGGTGGACTAGACTTTATATAACAGTTCCAAAAGCATTTGACAATTCCACATGCCCCCACCTTCATGGTATCATGCTTCAGTTATGATCCTGTAAGTATTTTGTGCTATTTGTTTCAGTGCTTTCAGATATATATAAAAAGGAGTATTTATATGCAAAGTGTACATATCCACATGTGTGTATGATATATGAAAAATAAGTGGAATAAAAATTAGGTACCATTTTATGTACTTTATTTGATCTTTTGAGAAATATTCTTTGTATGAAAGTGGATAAAATAACACCTTAAGGTCATGCATGCATGATCAAATATGTTGCTGTTGTTTACAATGTTGTTTAACAGCGATTTTGTTACATTTCTGTTTCTGGACTCTTAGTAAGTTAGAGTTAAGTTAATGTGTTAGTATTTTTGTTGGTTACTATGTTCATATAATTCAGCCTGTGAATGAAGTATACAATTATGTATAATTCATGTATACAATTATGTATAGAATTACATAAATAACCATTTTTAAAAATGCAGTACTTAGCACCTTAATGTTTTTTCTTCTAATATGCACACTAATAGAATACTTTGTGTAAACTACCCCTATGACTTCGTACGAGTAACAGTGGTTTTAACCTAGATCATTATTAAATAATTATATACCTCATGTAGGGTGTGCAGGTAGTAATCTCATTCTAAATTTTTATAAGTTCTTTGACTGGTAAGGACATTGAAGAGAAGTCATAAACTCTTTAATAAACTAAGTTTCTCTGCTCCAATCCTAGAGATTACAGATGTGCAATAGTCAAATTTTCAGATAAAGAGCATGACTGGAACGTATATAAACCAGTAATATAATGTAGACTCTTTCCTATAATATGATCTGCCAAGGAGTCTAAATATTTTAAGAGAATCAAAGAAATTAGAAGAAGCAGATGTTGTGCTTGTGGTTATTTCTGCATTGGGGTTGATGTAAAACTCCAGATTTCCTGAGAGTTTGGGAAAGTGTCTGGTTGTGTAATGTGTCTTTGCTCGAGGTTTTGACAGAAGTCCCTGCTGCCTATAGGCCTGGAGAAAACCTTTAGCAGTTCTGGGCAGTGCTTTACCTGGGCATTCAAAGGCAAATAATAATGATCATGCGTCTTATCCAGGTGAACTTCAGTCTTCAAAGTGAGAAATTTGGGTTAATTAGTGAACTCTAATCCTCCTCTTCATACCATAATGCAGGTATGATACCATCCTATTTTTGTAGCAGTCTGGTGGTTTTGGCTGGTTCCAGCACCGCTTTCCTTGACAGCACAGGAAATCCTCCCTAAAGCATTTTGACCCAAGTACTTAATAAACCTCAATTAGACAAAGTCAAAACACCACTTGATATCTGGTCTTTGAAAAATGGTGCATGAAAGCATAGCTGACTTGTTGTGCACTGGTTTTCTTGAGTGAGCATTTTTAGTTGCAATTTGTGCATTTTCTCCTGCTGCAGTTCCCAAAGAACTTAATGGTCCCTTACTGACTAAACTAAGTACAGTTTTTGCAAGCATCTGTCATAAGACAATGATCCTGTAATTCTTAGGAAATGCCAGAGCCTGCAGTTTCAAAAATGCAGGGAACAAAAATGTCAGAAGGGACTAACAATCCTACACTACACTTTGTAAGCCATTCTTAGTTAATCATTGTTAGTGGGGGGAATAAGTTATGAAATTAGGGAGCATCTCTCTGAATGTATCCTACTTATTTGAATTTTGTAGAATATATGGATTTAAAATACAAATACTCTAGAAATAGATGCAAAATTACAATAATGTCTCTGTATAATAATTTTCACTCATCAGGATCCCCAAACATTTGTAAATGTTGTGGAAATCACCATGAGACTATTTCATTCTTACTGAAAAACAACAATTATGCATAGATGGCCTGGTTCTGAATAGAGTGTAGTGTCACCTGATCTTATGTTCTGAATTCTGCTAAGTTGCTTTGGCTTGATTTATGCTGATTTCTATTTTATTGTAATATGTACGTTATTCTTGACTTTGATAATGGAGATGACTTTTCTAGTGTAGCATACTTTTATCTATCCAATTTATTGTGAAGAGAGTTCCATTAGTAGGAAAGTGTGACAAGCAAGTGGATATTTCTCTCCCTGTATTTTTCCCTACACAGGAAAGCTAAGCATGTGACTTGTTTGGGTTTGGTTTTTTCCAAATAACAGTGAACTCTAGCTTATTTATACCTATGTTGTCCAAATGCAGGTAAAGTAGCATAGTTTTAAGGCCTAGACAAGGAAGGACAGCATCTTTCTGTCTTGAGCCATTTTTGCATCAGCCTTCCTCTCTTATATTCTGTGCTCAAGAAGGAAATGATGAGACACAACTGAGTTAATGTTCCTTTCCTTTTACCTTTCCAGCTGCCTCTTTCATATGGAAGATGATCTTTAAGAAAAATCTCTGAAGCTTGAGGTCCATTCTGTGTGCATGCAATTCATCACTTTTTCTGTTCCCCCCAAAGGAACCCTACAGTAGATAGAAGCGAGGGTTGTCTAAGGATGGGCTTTAAATAAGTTTGTGGTTGATGATTTTCAGTGTTGCCCCATCTCAAGTACTTAATCTTGGCAGATGTCCTGCCTTATGGAGATCAGAGCTCCTGCATTTGAAAGACCCCCAACAGCTACCATGGCAGTCTATGTTTCTCATCTAGGATGCCTTTGTGCAAACTTAGGTGCATATGGAGCTTTGGGAGCTCAGGTTTATCAGCACAGTGAGGCCTCAGCTGAGCTGGTTGAGTAGTCCTGCTTGAGGGGGAAGGTTGAATTGTACATGCTGCAGTCCTGTCTCCCAATCAGAGCTTCTAAACTGCACCCCAAGCACTTCTTCCTTTTATATAGCCATGTACTACTACCTTCCCATGCCCTAGAGGTGATTTTTCACTTTTAGGAGAAACTGTGGTACCTGAATTCTTGCTTCTGAATGTCCTAGAAGTGTTTAGAAAGGTGACTTAGGATTCTTAAAATGTAATCAGGGACTCAAGGAAAGAAGCAGCTGGTGACACAGTGAGTTTGCAAAACAGATAAGCTTCAGGGCCTATAATCAAGATGCTTTGGAGAAATTGAAACCATACCCCAATGAACATCTCTGTGCCTCTCAGTTCAGCCTAATTCCCCACTGATGGTTCTGTACTTGTATTTCATAGATTTACCCTTAGATGGAAGATGAATGCAATAGATGGTTCTTCTGTATAATGCATCTATTTTGTTAGGTCCTGAAGATGAAAGCAGAGCTATAATCTGGAAGCTTCCAAAAACTAATTAATTTGAAATCTCACTTTTAAGTTCTGCATACAACCAATTATTTCTTACCGTGATAATTTTCTAGGAACACTCTGTTTGCACTTGATTGTACCACAGTTAATGTATTAAACAAGTTTATCAGAGTGGCCTGGCTTCTTGATGGATATAACCTTGGATGGTTCCAAGGAGAAATATTTCCTTAATATCCTGAAAAGTCAGTTGTTGGAAATTTGGCACTCTGTTTTATACAGCTTGTTTTTATGGGAGTAATTTGCTCCTATTCCTTTATTATCAATTTCTATTTTTTTTTTAATTGTCACTTTTTTTTTTTTTTTGGCTGAAAAAACAGTCAGCACCTCTACTAAGTTCTGTGGTCACAGAAAATGGTTGCTTCAGGCAATGTGGATTTAGCTGTGTTCTCCTTTTTACTCAAGGGCTTCACAGGTGACATTCCCTGAGCTGTGCCCAGCAAGCTGAATGTGAGTTTTGGTGTGAGGAGGATTGGTTGTGCTGAGCAAGGTCACAGGATGTCTGTAACACAGCTGCTGTCGACAGGATTTCTGCTGGTGCAAGGGCAATTGGTTGTTTCCAAACCAACTAAAAAAAATTATTAAAATGTGAAAATTTCTCATAGTTCTTATTACAATGTTTTCAGACACTGTAGTGTGTGTGTGTGTGTGTAACCAAACAAGTTAAATCCCAGGAATACCCAGCAGATGGCAGTTTGATCAAATGTGTGTTTATTCGATTTATATAGGGCTCTAAAAAGCTTTAAATATTTAACCAAATTGAATAAAACTCTATTCATCAAATAACATGCTTACAGTGCTTTCAGTGCATTGAAATGCATTAAAACTAGTAGTCTAGCTTTCTATGGTGCTTGTTTATATCTGATGTTTTGAGTCTTGACTTAAAACCGGTAAAATTAGGATGAAACTTTATCAGTTCTTGCAGTAAACAGGGAGCCTGGAATAATTTCAAAAAACATTGAAACAATAATCAGCAATTTTATGTTGTGTTTTACTTGATATTTGTGAACAATATATTTTTGTACAAGAGCCTGTCTGTATTTGGGACAGCTGGGAAGTGATGTGTTAAGGTTCATTCTTGCATATGTAGAAATAACTGCATGTTTGTACATGTGAAATACAAATGATTGTATTAAAGCAGTAAGTTGGCCCATGCCTATACCCCTCTAGTGTACAGTGAAGAGTAATTTTTATACCATTCTATTATAGTTGAACAGAGGTGAGTGTAATATGCACACTTAACCTTTAAAATACAAAAAAAATCCACTGCAATTTGTATTTAAATACTGCAGTAGAATTCTGCATGCATGGGTTATTGTGGCTCTGCTGTTTGTTATTGCTATTACTTAATGTTTTTCTATCCATCATTTCCCACTTTTTCAAGAAGAAACTGGAAATAGCCCTTGCTCTTGTGCCTTTTGTCAGGGTACATGTGAATGTGTGTCTATGTAAAGCCCACATGATCGTTCTTACTGGTCACCTAGCAGACAGTCTACAGTACTAATTATCATCATATGGTAGTTACTGAGGACATGTAAAAGAAAATTATGAAGAAACTTAATGAGACAGGGAAGCTGTGTAACCTCACTAAAATGTAATCCATAGTAATTATTGCAAAAGTAGTGCAGGGTAATCACTAGGCAAAGACTATGAAAAGAATTATTTTTTTCCCTGAAAGCTTTCTTAGTTAACTGCAGTTTTGGAATAAATCAAAGTAGTTAATTCCTAAATCACATGACTCCTAAATAGGTGGATTTTATTTTGGCCAAACTGTTTCCTAATTTTTAGCAATGTTTGTTTTCATATAGGAACATTTCAAATTCTGAAAATTTCTTGTTCCTCTCTAAATGTCTATGAAGCTGAGTTTCCAAAGGCCTTTAGAATGTGACTTTAGTCTATTTTCTTGTATTCTGTGTTTGTTTGCTTTAAATCCTTTATTTAAATATTTTACTTACTTAAATATTTATTTAAAATGCTGTAGATACTTTAATTATAGAATAATGGGGACCCCTGAAACAGAAATAGATTGCATTCCTTCATCTGGAGGGGAAATAGAACTGTAATGGCTGTGGTATTCACCCAGATTAGAAATGTTCAATTAGTGGTTCAACAAATAAATTCTCACCAAAGAGAGTGTAATAGAGATGGGTTGGATGGGATTTTTATTCTGTTTTTGTTAACGTGCTATTTCCCCAGTATGATTACTGCCTAGGTCAGAAGTTACTCTTTGCATTTCTGTTTTTTCTAGACCTGACCCAGCCACAGTTCCCAGTTCTCAGTTATGTGATTGACTTCCTGTTTGATGATAGACCACTGGAATAAAATGCACTTAAAGAAAACATGTAGATTTTTTTTATTGCCTAATTTTAAGAGTTCTTGGTTCTGCAAAGAAGATTCCAAGGGGATATGTCCTATCATAGGAACCCTTGGAAGTGCTGCTGTTTTGATGAGAGTACTTCAGTTTGTGTGAAGAGAATAAATGTCTTCTTAAAGTGAAAAGGAATATCTTACTTGTGTTAACAGAATCCTAGACTGAATCAATATTATCTGATCTGTTACAGATTGGTTCTTTCCTTTGGCACAAGAGGTGTTAATACCTGTTATGTAAGTCCTAGGCTCTTGCACAGCCTGTGCTGTGTTTTCTGTTAGTTCTGCTCAGTTTTAGGGCATGGAAAGGAAGAGTTTCATCACTGGAATACACACAGTAAAGTAATATGATCAGACTCAAGCTTGACACACTGAGTAATCTGTGATATGCTAACATTTCAGGATCATGTTAGTATTGCATTAGACTAATATGACACTAATACAAAATGACAGGAAAAATGACTAATACAATAAGACTTTCATATATTACTTTAGGGCTGCCATATCTGTCCTTTTTAATTCACCTGAAATCCTGTTTAAATGCAGAATGAGAGCTGCATCTAGAGCATAACCAGGGAAAAAACCCATTTTAGGAAAAAGGCCATTTCAAATATTGTGTAACAGCTAAGATGGAAATAATCTTACAACACTTTTTCTTTACTTACTGAGAATTTTGGAATTTTTCCAAAAGGATGCAACGTGGTGGTGAGCTGTAATAATTTATTTCAATAGTTTGTGTCTGCAGTATTGATTGAACAGAATTTTGTCTTTTTTAAATTGATGACAATATATAATTTCAATAGAAGGAGCCAGAAGGCTGTCAGGTGCCTGGAAAATCAGTCATGAAGGATTGGTTCTAACAACGAAGGTGCTTTTGCAGACTTTCCTGACTAATCCTTCAAGCTTCCTAAATTCCAAAATAAAGAGGATGAAGTAGCTGACTTTGAAATTTTCCCAATTTCTCAATGTAGATAGTGCATGCAGTTTTTATGGTGAACATGGTAACCCTTTTCCCAGCTGGCTGTGCTCACTTTTAACTGTCCTGCAGAACTGCAGCTCTGTCTGGCTTCACTTTGGGTTGCCTCAAGCAGCTGATGCACATTGCTGACTTCACTGCTCTTCCTGTGTTCTTACTGGTAGAATGGAATGGGAACATAAATTCAGAAGCTGAAGTTCTAGGCTAGGCTCTTAAATCATGTTCAGCTAGTGGTGCATGTGGGTGTATGTCTGAGTAATTAAATAATGAGCTAAAGTGGAATTAAACATTTTTTCCGAGGGATGTGTCAAGTAAGTTTAAATGTCTGTAGGGATTTCAGATATGGTCCCAAGACAGCACAAGAACCTCAGTGGAGGTCAGAAAAAGAGACCCACCTGTTTAAAACTGTAACACTATTTGTTCTCCCTTTTGGCTGTTACTTTTGTGGTAAGTAGAAATGTGAAAGACAGTTTTCCTGAAAGATGGTGAGCTTTATTAATGGACTCAATCCCCTTACTGCTTGCTGAGGACCAAACACAAAATGCTAAGAGATGTGCCTAAGCATCTTTTCAAATTAAACCAGCCCTGAAAGAAGTCAAGTATGTTCTTCAATGTGTAAGTAAAGTATTGAAAAATATCTAGCTAATATTCCCTTCTAGATGGCATTACTTAAACCAAAATAGGAATGCTGGTGTCTGGTTTTGATGTTAAAGCTTTAAAAAATATGTTGGTCAATTGGACATTTAGATATGCTGTGAAGAGCTGGAAAACATGGCTTCAGATGAATTTGTCTTGTATCTTTCTAATGCAAAAGAAACTCCAGTATTACTTTATCAAGAATTCAAGATTCAACTCAACAATTTACTTTATGCTTTTTCCAAATTCCTCTTGTGCTCTGGGTGTTTGTCTAAATAATTACTGTGCTCAGCTACAGAGCATAAAGTAGACAGACAATGGTTGTTCAAAAGCATATGTAAAATTGAAATCTGAGTGTTTGTTTTTCCTTAAAATAAGGATTGTGAGTTGATGTTGTCCCTTGCCCAATGGTTTCATTAGTTTCATTTATACGTGGTGAGTTCATAACAATTTTGATGTCACTATAGGTCAAACTCAGGTTTTGTCGACTGAGACCAAATTATGCCTCCGTTTATGACATATTATAGGCATAGTTACAGATACTGAATTTGTAGGCACAGTTTTGGAAATTAAAGGAAGTAGTGATGGATTACTTTGTTGCCAGGTTTTAATCAAACAGCACTATTTTAATGTATTTCTCACTTCTTAGGGATGAGAGTAAAATAAATTGTGGATTTTGATGTTGTACCTGCTGCTAAGCAGCTCTTAATGTACATTGAATAGCATTGCACGTGTGAATTGTTGGCGAGCTTATGTGGAACCTTGCCATGCTTAATGTGCTGGACAGTTCAAAGCTCAGCAAGCTCGAGATTTAGAACAGGTGTTTGTCTAAGCCTCTGCTCAAGTTTTGAAATGAAAAAAAATGCAGTCTCTCCAGGCAGTATCTTCCAATCTCTGTTAACAGAATAGGTTTTGTTTGTGTTTAAGCTGAATCTTTCTTGTTATAATTTAAACCCATTACTAGTCTTGTTCACTACGGGCATGGAGAACAGATTATCTTATTCTTTGTAAAGCAGTAGGGGGTTATAAATGTGTCCTTTTTTGTACAGAAACTTCAGGTGAGAGTTTGAGAACCCTGCAGTCCCATTCTTGCATACTGCCTATGTGAAACTACAGGGAAGTATCTTTCTGCTGCTCTCATCAGTATGTAAACAATGATTCCCTTCCCAGCATGAAGATACTCATGAGACAGTGGTGAAAATTAATGTGCATTATCACTGCTGGCATTTTAACAGGGGGCTTCCTATAGCTATTTCTTAGCTTGACAATGCTTCTGAAGGATAGGAAGACCAGAAAATGGAAATGAAGAGTTTTTCTAATCTTCCCAGTTGAGTGATTTGTCATCAATGAGTAACAACACAAAAAAGATATTTTGAGCCAGATATTAGAATATCTTTGACACTAGCAGAAGTAGAAACTATTTTTTTTTCCATAGAGAATGCATTGGATTGTGTGATAGCATCGACTGGGAACTACTTTGTGTTGTATTCCATAAGGCAGAGGAACTTGCAAGCCTTATAAGAGAAATTTTTTTTCCAAAGCTGTGGTTGAAAGTTTTTAACAAGATGTAAGGTGCTTTCAAGTTTTCTGGCAGTCATTCAGTTATTCTGCAATTATTGCCAAGCTAGTGTCTTCAGCCTTCCTGCTATTTCATGTACATATCACACTGACAAGGCACAGAAGTATTTTTTTGTGTATGTTTTCTCTAGAGTTTCCACATCACATACATGTTCTACACCGTGTGTTAGTCCGAAGAACACAATAGGATGATTTCCAGGAAAGCCAGTGATAGAGCTGGAGTCAGGAATTAACTAATAAGAGAGTACCAGTCATGAGGCAAGAAGCTGGGATAGAAGTTATGGCTGGGCAAAGAGACAAAGATCTGGAGCACCACTAAAGAGCAACGTGTGAGTTTTGGTGTTTTCATGCTGATTGTGCAGGATGTGACCTAAATGTTATTAACTCATTAGGAGACCTACAACATGTGGGGCCGTGGCTCTGCACAGGCTTCCCATTGTTCAGCTGCCTTTGCTGAAGTCAGAGGAACGAGGCTCATTAGAGTATTGTATAAAAGACAGAGGGGGCTCATGAGAAGATATTTCATTCCCAGACTTTTCCTCCAAAACTGAGAGCTGCAAATACTGGATTGTTAGAAACAAAGTCTTTAGACAGTTGATGGTTTCTCAGCAATTCTAGTTTGCTCATCTTCTGTCTATCAACCTGAAATAACAACGTTATACTGTTCTTCTTCAATTCAGAGCTCTAAAGACAATATTTGGGGTTTTTGAAATGTTCATCTTGCTGATATTATCAATATGGAAATACTTTAAATTTTAAAAGAAAGTGTTCTGTATATTTAGGCTTTTGCCCTTCCAAATTTTATATTGATTCTCTGGGTTAGGGCTGTACTGGACATTTATTCGTCTTCAAAATAGAGAACTTTTGAACACTTATCACAGGGAAGAGAAAATAAGGGTCTTAGAACTGGCTCTATTACAAGCTGCTAAAAATACTTTTTCAAAGTTCTATCCATGTAACTTCATTTTACTTCTTTACTGATATTGATGTCTTCTTAGTTTTCATCCAAACATTTTGGTTGGTATCTGAAAACTCAACTTGAATTTGATAAAAGGTATTGCAGTATAAGATAGTTAAAGGTAGTTATGGTCATCCAATTCTATGTCCAGAAGAAAGGGTTAAAGGACTACTGAATTACGGGGGGGGGGCTGCTGATTGCTGGTACAGAGCAGATGATGTGCTGAATTGACAAATTTCAGTAAGTTCTTCCCCCTTCTACACATTCAGTCAATTTAGTTACTAAAGCTTAGTGCTGGCTCATGACCCTTTTGACTGTTTGTTGCTGGGTGATCTGCATATGTTGATTTGCTCTTTATGTGAAAAGTAGTATTTTCTTGGGCAAAAAAATCCTTTAAAATTCTGATTTTTGTATGGTCTTTAAGGGTTTTTTTTACATATACATTTACACTGACTAGTGTGAAACATTGACAGTTAATGTTTGATATCCCTAACTTATTAATTCCATTGCTTATAGTAGAAAATTGTTTAAAGAGTGCTAGTTTCATGTGTTGTAACTCAGCAACCTCAAACAATTGTTGAAATGTGTTTGCTTATAGAACTTCATGTGTATGTGACAAATAAAAAAAGTAGTCGAGAGATTTGGGTTGGTTTTGTTTGTTTGTTTGTTTGTTTTTTCTCCCTGTGAGTTAAACAGGTTTTCTTGCCAGTACAGTTGAAAATTGTCTTCTGTCACTGATGTTTGTCTGAAGAAATGGCAGACTACAGTGCTCAGTTATGGGAATTATCTCCCATAATTTCATGCAAACTCTGATTCCAGAGTGCAACTCCTTGTTGGGCAACTTCCCCTTTCTTTTTACCCATTTGGCTCCTCAGGTGCAGTGCTTCACACAGCAGATCCTATGCTGTGCTTCCAGAGGGTTTTGTGTAATGTATGATGGAATAGAAGATATTTTCAGTATGCACAGTGAATCTTGCTATGGTGGGTTGGTGTCTTCATTTTGCTATGTCAGTAGGCTTGGAAGGATTTGAAAAACCTGTATTATGCACTTTGAAAGCCTTCTAATATTGACTTCAGAGCTTTGTATGTGTAATAATAATTTTCAAATAGCTATTTTCTGCTTGAATTTTAGAATGGTTATATTGAGGGATGCAGTCTGCTTGTCACTTTGCCTGGTTAACATCACTGCATTCCATGGAATTCATCTGCTTGATTATGGTGTAGAAAAGAAATGTTTGTCTCGTTTCAGCTATAATGATCTATGCGTAAAAATGAGTAAAATCTTGAAAAGAGAGAGAACATTATTAATCACGTTATAGGTAGAAAAAGCAAAATTGCTCTTTGGAGTACAGAGCCCTTGCTAGAGTCTAGGGAAGGGCTGTTTCCAAAAACATGTCTGATTTTTCTAGCTGTACTATTTCATGTAGTAGTGGCTATCACTTTTCATTATGAATGAGGGGAAAAAAGAGCATAATTAGTTTACAGTTCTATGAAGTCTTCTGAGAAAACTGAGCTACTTTCATGTTTAAGGAGGTAACTGTATGTTTTTCAATATCAAGGCCTTAGGCTTCATCATGCTGATGAATAACAAGTCATCTTGACATCTAAATCATTAGGAGCTTTATTTAGTTTTTCAATTAATAAGCACGTCAGAAAAAAATACCACCTTCTGTCTGAAAAATAATATAAAACATAAATTATGAAATGTTTCCTTTGCTGAGGTATTTAGTGTTTTGTAGCCCAGAATAATAAGGTACCTGGAAGACCAAATAGCAAGTGATAAGTGCTTAAGTAGTACCATAAATCACATTTTAAAGGACTGCCGAGATGTTCTACAAAATGGATTTCTATGGACAAATGGAGAAAAATCTTAGAATAAAGGAATACATTGTGAAAATGGCAGCAATAGAACAGCACCTTTAAGCAGTGTGTGGGGTAACTTAATTTTAACAGAACTATAAAATGCACTTCTGGTAGCAGCAGGTTTGTAATCTAGTACTGGAATACTTAGAATAGTAGAATATTTGCTGTTCTGGGTTGATCAATTTTTTTTTATTCTAGTGAAAATAATTCTGCTTTTAAGGATTATATTTTGATGGAAATAGGTATCTGCTTCAGCAAAACAAAGCTCATAATCATCGTTAGAGACTCGCTATTTGTAAACATGGAGTTGGGTTCATAAAATAGGGATTATTGCTGGAGCAGAGGCCCAGTTTTGAAGCCCTGTTAGAGAGGGATGTGCTATCTGCTTTAATTTCACTCTTCTAAGATGAACAGATGAGAAAGATATTTAATCAGGAGCTGGGTTGGATTCTCATTCTCTTGCCGTAGTCACTGTTGTGTTGTTTCATCTTTGAGTTGTCATTGGTGTCCTCAAAAGCCATTGGAGATTCCCAAAACGTGGACTTCTGGAGAACTTTGTTTGCCGTGAATTTCCTCAGGAGAGATATTTAAACATTCTGAAGTATGGAATAATCAAATAGTAACTTCAAACTTTTTTGGAAGCTGAGCTCTTATAGATACTACAACAAAAAATTAACATTACTGGGTGTTCAGAACTTCATGTTATATCCTTGTGTTGATTTAATGGAAGAGAGATGTGTGTTTTTAGGATTTAATTTTTTGGCATTTAATTTATCTGACTTTGACGCAATTGTTGTGTAAGCATCATCAATCTTGGTGTTATCAGGGAATGTTTTTGGCAGTAGCACTTCAGATTCAAATACCCCTGGTATAGTTCTATGAAACTTTATCTTCATAAATTGGAGCTTACATGAAAAACTTCTGAAAGAGTGGTACTAAAAATTGTTAGACTTACACATACTGCTGATGTGATTTCTTTAAAAAAAATTCAAATGCATGTTATCTGTCTGAGTGAATGTTAATTGATACACTTGAAGAGAAGGTTAAATCAAACTCTTTCAGAGATTATATTTCAGATGCTTCTGTGCACCCTGCCAAGTACCAGGCTGAGTATTGGCTTGTGGGTAGTTTGTTTTAAATCTGCAGACACTTCTGTTCCCCAGTGAATCTTAAATTGAAACCTGGTTTATGTGTTGAAGCTTGCTATTGATCAGGTGCTCAGATCAACAGCATGAGTAACAAAATTGGGAGGAAACAAGTTTTGACAGTGTCTGAGTAGTATCTGGATTTGGTTGAGTTGACTGTCACTTCAGAATCAAAACAAAGTTCAATGTTTGGCCCTAGAATTCTAATTTTTTTTGTAAAAACGTTAGTAGTTGATTTCATAAATGTGTCAGATTCTTTTTTTTAAAGTTAAACCTTTCTCTAAGTCCTGTCTTAAGAGAATGGAAACCAAAACCAACTGTTATTAGGAAAGTCAGCTTGAGAAGTATGAATTAACCAAACCTTTGTTTGACAAAGACACAAGAAATCCAGTGTCTCCTTTAAAAAGGGAATTAATTTCTCCTTATTCTGCACAACAGTATTGAACTTCATATGGTGAGAGTAAGTTAACCATGTACAAAAGTATTTGGAAATGTTTTTAATAACATCTGATGTTTCTGAACTTTATTTGCCTATTCATCCCAATTTAACTTCAGAAGAACCCTTGCAAGTAAACAAACACTTTGTTTAAATGTTTTTTTGTGAAAGTTAATGTATGTACATCTACACCAGATCAAAGAACACGTTTGTACAGTGATACATAATCCCTGCTCTATGTAATCATTTCCTCTATAACTGTAATGAATGATGGGGAGGAAACGTAGACTTGACTTATGTTACTGCCTAAGAAGTTCTCCTCCAATCAATTAAACGCTGTTCAAGATGTTTGGAAATCTTCATTGAAGTTTCTGTAGTGTGCTAGTTTTCCCAGCTGTACAGATTGTTGGATTCTCATGCAGAAGAGGTGTAAAGCTGGCCACATTTGTTAGGAGAGGACTTGCAGTGCAGATTGAAGCTCATGAAGACAAGCCTGCAGTCTGAGCCCGTGGTGCTGGCAGTGCCACCCTCTGTGTGTGCTCAGGACAGTGTCTGAGCTGTGCCAGGTGAGGTGGCACCTGCAGACACACCTTCAGAAGCCCTGTTAGAATAAGGAGGGGGTGAGTGCAGCTGAAGACTGCAGAAGATGCAGATGTGCCAACAGGAAGAGCCAGGTGCTTTAAATGGGTGACACAGTTGGGTGTTTATCCACAGGACCGAGCAGACCTCTAAATTCTTTGGGGAGAGTTTGGCTTTATGGCCCCACTAGAACTTTTGATGGTGTCAACTTTTAATTGCCTGTATGTATTCTTCTGTTCTGGTGCCCTAATGATTAGCCTTTAATGTTTGACCTCACAATTGGTCCCTCCAAAGAATATCTTGATTCAGTTAGCCTCACTTACCACTGAGTTTTTCCACCTGTGAAATTAAAACAATATATAAATTGCCATTGTGTTGGAGCTTAATTGTTCAGTTTTTGCACAGCAATTTAAAGCATATCACCAAGCACTATGTGGATTATTGTGCATAAATGTACATCTGTAACTTGCATGCTTGACAAACACTGCATGCCAAGGGAAACAAGGCAGTTTAGTGCTGACACTTCTTAAACTTTGTGTTTTGGGTTGTTTTGTTTTGTTGCTGGATTTTTTTAGTCACTTTTTGTTTCAGTGTTTTTTTTCAGAAAATGTATTGCAATGAAAGCTTGTGGAGTCCACATATTGCATCTGGCTGAGTGAATTTTATGATATGTTTGAGTGAGATCCTGCTGCAGTGTAGTAACTAGTGGTTCTATATTGTTATATATAAGGATCTTAAATCTATTTAATCACTTTTATTTTTCAGCTTAATGGTTCACTAAAAACATTAACTACCATTTTTTCTGAAGTTGTTCATCCCACAACAGGAACTCTATAACAAATCATGCTGAAATTCTGCTTTTTAAAAATATTTTTCAGACTTTTATAACTTGTGATATTGTGTGTTAACGTAGGGGTTTTTTTGTGTGTTTTGGGGTTTTTTTTTGTTTATTTGTTAGTTTTGTTTTTAATTTAGTGCGATAGTGAATATGATCAGAATAGCAGTGAATAAAAGGAAGTTCATCTGTGTTGGTGTAAAGTGGAACAAAATTGCTACAGGAACATAAACACATGAGTAGCATGGTGTTCTAGTGAATGAATAATGCAGGTTAGAAATCACAGAAAGTGTAAAAATATTCTTGTACCCTCATAGTCCTAATTGTGGTAGGCTGATGCTGTCCTGTATGGAAATACAGAATGTGCCAAAAATATATCCTGAGACTTTCACGGGTTCATTTTCAAGTTGGTTAGAAATAAATGAGTGTTATTAGTTGTTTATTCTGCTTTTATGGTGGATTTTTTTTCTTTTATTTGAAATGAACTTGGATTAAGAACCCTCATTATTTTATCTCTTATTTTTTTCCATTGGAGAGAAAGATATATCAGTCTTTTTTCATACTAACACCATATGCCTTGGTGCCAACTTAAAGAGGCTGCATTGACTATAAAAGAGGGTGTGCAAATTCCATTATTATCCCTCACTTTCACTACTTCAAAGTTGACTCTTTTGCTACAGATTCTAATGTGGAAAAAATGGACAAGGACCTGGAGGCCTTGCCTGTGATTCCCAAATAATGAACTCAGGAACGTCTGAAATGCATATTGGAAATGTCTTACTCATCCTTTTCCTGGATGAGTATTTAAGTCAAGAAGTCTGTTTAAAGGGGAGCCACTTGATTACCCTGTTTGCTCTGCAAGCAGAGCAAAGGTGGTTATGAGAAATCAACAAACTTCCAGAGGTTTCACAGTGGGTGAGAATTTCTGTACCCAATTAATTTTAATATACATTTGCTACTCTTTATATCTTTGGGAATTAGTAAGTGTTTTCCTGATGTTAATTATAGCTAGACCAATTCTAGTGAATAATTTTACTAATTTATAAACATTATCAAACAAAAACAGTTCCTGACTTTGATCATATCACTAAGAGAATTATTCTTAATGGGTAAGAGACTAATAATTTGCCTCTTGCTATCATGATAAAACTGGCAAAGACAGGCTCATACTTGTAGAGTTTTTTTGATTGTGCAATTTGTAGAAGAATATTTCTTTCATTTAAAGAAACTGTTTCATTTTCAGCCACCTTACAAAAAAAGACAAGCCTCTATCTCACTGCTTATTACTTGGTGTTTGAATGTGCTCACTACAGAATACTCCACAAAGTTTGCCTGTGGCTTATTTAAATGTGAAAGAACACATGTGGGTAGCTGGGAAACACATTTTTGCAAGCTATTATCTTTCTCTCCCCAATTTAGTAATTCCAAATACAAGTATGTTTGCCTGCCCCTAGGTAGCATTGATATGTAATTGCCTTTGACAGTTAGTTGTATTTGGCATTGTCATGAAAAACAAATCTATGAATTCTGTATATTAATGATAATAATCTTAGAATCATTTTTCAAGATCAATATAAAGAAGTTTAGCTACAGTGTCTTTGCATGCATGTAATCATCTACATCAGAATCCTTGAGGAATCACAATAACAGTGATTCATTCATAATTCACAATTGCCATTATCTTCTTTCTGCATTTAGTATGTGGTAAAATTTATAGCTTCATTTACATTGTGTTCTATGAATAATAGAAGAAATACAGTGAAGACCATGGGAAATGATCTTGTTGCTGCAGATGCACTCTTAAGAAAATCTGCATTACAATGCAGCATATTGCCTCCTGCACGACAGATTCTACAGAGCCTGCAGCTGCAGTGGAGACACTTCAGATGGTCTTCATTAAATGTAAACGCCTTCATTTTCATCTTCAAAGCAGCATGGTGATGAAACCTTGAATAAATTGCTGTAGGTAAATGATAGAGTTGCAGCTTTTCCTTATCCAATGGCAGTATAATGTCTTCATCTGAGTGTACTCATAGACAAATAGAAATAGGAGCACTCAAGGAAGCGACTATGATCCATTGAGGCAATTAATATTTTCATTCTTCACAAAAACCTCACAATAGTTTAAGTAATATACCTAAAAATTTCTAAATAGGGAAGAGCTCATGATAGTGTTTTCGAGATAAAATAAGTGAATAATCTATTTTGAAAAGCCCAGAAAACCAGCAGAACAAACCACCCAAACCAAAATTAACCAACTTTATTTTTTTTCCAGGGACAAGCCTGAGAGAGTGGTACAGTATGTAGTTTTGAATGATTTACAAACTTCAAGTTTATTATCTCCTTTTTGTGCCCGCACTCAGCTTTGAGAAACAATGACAGAAGTGAATGCTTTGATATAAATAACTGGCACATTGTCATTTTTAAAAAAGGATGTTTCAGCTTTTGAGAACTCAATGTTTTCTGTGCTAAAGAGCATAGCATGGATTAGTTTTCTGAAATATTATCCAGAGCAGTATTCAGATGTTGAAGATGAAATCTTTAATTTCTGGTTTCTTACCATAACTGATCTTATCTGTGTACAGTAAAAGGCTTTTTTTCTCTCTCTCTTTTTTTTTTTTTCAGTGTCCTATGTAAGGGTTTACAAAGCTGTTTCTTGAGACTTTTGGTATTTTTTTTATTTGCTTCTTCCCTGGAAGTATTGATACTCAAATTATGCTGTTATCTCTGTGATACACTTGCTCAATTGTGCTGGTTTTGGTTCCTACAATACTAGGCTTTATCTAGCTTTGCAGACATGTCAGCTACATCCACACTTGATCTTTAACGTGCCTGTTGCCAGGCTGCTTTAATTGTTTTTGATAATCCTTTCAGTGAAGTTCTTCAAGACAAATGAGACTTAATGCACTATTTGACTCATTGGGTAAAATCCATGCTCTGCATAGGTCAATAGAAGCTTTTCTACTGATGTCAGTGAAGTTAAGATATTGACCAGTTATTTCAGCATAAAAGAGTAGCAGACTCAATACCAGAGCTGGCTTTCTCTACCTTGGCTTTTTGGAGCTCACCATTACTATTCAGTGAGTTTAACTGTCACCTAGAAATATATGTGAGATTTGATTGTATGTTTTATTTCTTGAATTAAAAAAAAAAATTTGATTCTACCTGTTCAAGTTGATTCCATTTCTGTAGGCCGGATAGACAAACAAATTCTCTTTTTTGGAACAGTCTGCAACTGGTTTTGTCAATCCTGCCTATTGGGACTGGATACTGAGACTAGGGAAGGCTCAAGAGAGAAACCTGTAATCACAACCACAAGGAAAAACATGGGGAGAACTAGGGGATAACTAAGAATTTTGGTATGGTTGATAGCAGAAAAATAGTGCAAATCATTGAATCTGTGAAATCCTCTAAAGTGTGTTGTGGCTCTATTGTGATGTTTGCTAATGCTGTTCTTTGGTTTCAGAATTCCACCTTTGCTGACAGCCCAGCTGGGTGTTGGAGAGATGCTGCACCAGGACTGCTCTAATTCCACAATCCCACTCTTCTTTCATTGACACCTGTGCCACACTCACAGGAGTCTCCTTTGATGATGAATCAGGGCTGAGTACTTATAAAAGGGTTTTGTCTTGGAAATCTTACCTGAAAAGTTAAAATGAATGGAATGAGAAATCAAAGAATAATCTCATGTTAAATTCCAACCCATGCCTCATGGGAAAATTCTGAGAATTCAATACTAATCCACACTTATGGAACTGTAAGACAGAATACTGATGAATGCTAAAGAAAAAAATGAAATGGAAAACGTAACTGCTGCCAGGATACTGTTTTAAATAGTGTGTGATAAAGGAAGTAGGAGTCATTTGGGTTTAGTGTCAATGAACCAAAATATTGAAGATCTGCTTGTTACACAAACTGCCATTCTCTGCACTGAATGAGGCAGGATATTAATTAACTCAGTTGTTTATTAATTTAGAGGCTTCAGTTCGTAGCCTATCACTGCTTCCTTTTTTTTTGTGTATGTTGTCTACATTGTTCTGCGTCAGATATGTTAGGTTTAAAGTTTTTGGGTTTGTTTTTTTGTTTGTTTGAGGTTTTTTTGGGTTTTGGTTGTTTGTTTTTTGGTTTTTTTTGAGGAAGTCAAACTTTTTTTGCTTGAATTTAACATATCTCTTGGCTACCTGTGAGTACAAAATTAAATTTTTCATGTTCATGAAACAGCTGACTTAAATTCCAAAATAATATGGAATTCAGAAGTTCTTCCGTGCAAATTTTTGCTTTCAATGCATTGCTGTTTTTGGCAGGTTTTGTGTTTGTGTTGAGGGGTTTGTTTATATATTTATTTTATTTACTTTCAGAATGTATCTGTAGTGATTTACTGCTCTTATAGATCCCAAAAGCATGACCAGAGCGAGCCTGTGTTAGTGTAACATACCAGCGTGTTGCTATTTGAATGACAGTGTTTGGACTTTTGATACAAATTTGGAGGTAGCATTGGGAGAATAATGACTTTTAGCACCTGTAATAGGGTTGGGTTATTTTGTTTCCAAAAGGCTAAACAAGCATGCATGGGTTTTCCTTCATGACAGAATGTGTAAAAGCTATTTCTTTGCTGGGATCATACAGGTTGGGCTTCAGGAGAAAAGCTGAGGCATAATCTTATTTTTTGATTAATATTCTACAATAATTAGAATAATCTATTCTTTTGATACTGTTCACTATTGTATTTTAGTAATGTCGAGTATGTCGAGTGATTTAGAAATCGCTGGGATTAATTCAGTTTAAAAAAAACCCAAAGCACAAGCAAATAAGAGAAGCTGCATTATAATTCCATGAGGTTCATGGCATTTTTCGTGGTCAATTCAAAGATATATTTACCTACCTCATGAAGAAAGACACTGTAACCCAGCCATATACTCTGGACTGCTGTTATCCACATGAGCATTTGGGTGTTATATCTGCTTAGGTGGAATAACTTTCAGCAAATTCTCCTCACAGTCAGTGATGATATTGTCATAATGTGCCTTGTTCTTTTCTTCCAATGGGCTATAAATTTGTGTCTTATCATAGTGCTGGAAGGTACAGTATGAAAACCTTGTGGATAATACTTCCAATCATTAGAGAGCACAGCATTTTTTGTAAGATGGAAGGTATTAGCACCTTTCATGTCTGGAGTATTTCCAGCTCTGCAATTAAGTTCTGTAATTATCTACAGCAATTTGAAATGAATAACAGTAATCTTTAATGTCCTGTCATAAAAACTGATGTGGGCTGCTGAATTGCTGCTGTATTTCAATCCAGAAGTAGCTCCATTTTACTCATATGTAGAATTATATTATATCTTCCTCTTTTGGAATTCTGAGACTATATTTTGAATTTGTGATATATAAAGTGTTGAGCTGTTGTAACACATGAAACATTGATTTTATGGTGCCTTTTTTTTTCCTGATGGTACCTTTGCTTATTTATACTAAATCATACATGGATCTGAGAAAAACACATAAATGTTACCAGTTTATTACCCTTCCTCTCCTTTTTAACTCAATATATTCCATTATTTAAGCAAGGAATATTTGCTGTGGCTTATAATTTAGACCAATTTTACCCCTTTTGATCTGCCATTTAAGGTTGTACCCCTATGTCACTGGGGGAAAACCAAAAAAAATGCAATGTTAAGTGTTTTAAAAAAGGTTTAGTATAAGAGTACAAAAAGTCTTTGATTGTTCAATAGAATGTAATCTTACCTAATTCAGAGAGTGGTATGCTCTAGAACCAGAGCAGACATTTATAAATACTTGTTTTTTTCTCTGCATTATTACCTTTTACTTTTGGAATGAAACTCTGAAATCTGCTTCAGCCTTTCAGATCTATTTTCTCTAGGAGCAGTTAGTTGCTTTATGGATTGAAGAAATGTATTAGTTTATTCACCTGTTAGACCTATAATAATATTGCCTTTGGAGTCCACCTTAGTAATAAATCTGAGAACTCTGTTCCCCAGAATAAAATAATTAAAACAAAAATTGAATGTGCCAGGAGGCCTGTAGTACAAACAGAATGGAATTGTGGGCTATAATTCTGAATGTTTCAGTGGGCACAACGTTCTATATCTTGTGAACAAGAAGGATTTCATAATAAGGCTGTATTTCACAAGGAACTTTAAATGCAATTTTCAAAATAACTCTGCCTGTGCAACTAAGAACATACATTTGAATGAGGTATGGGAAAAATGCAGGTTTGGGGAAGCCCTGTGTCCTGCTGCCAGCCAACATATTTGCATTGTGTTACTGCACTAGCAGTTGTGAGTATATTTGAACAAAGAATCTGTATTTAAATTTTATCTTTATTCCATTGTTGAATCTTAAAAAAGCAAGCATACTCTCTCCCAAAACTAAATGCAAAATATATCAGTGTGTCCTTGTGTTCCATTTTTCACTTTATACTCCTTTTTGTGTGTCTGTTGTGTCTCTGATGAAGCATAGGTGTGAAAATCTATAAAAGCTGTTAAGAGAAAAAAAATTGTTTTAAATTTTGTGTGCTATAGTGTTTTTATACTGTTCTCTGTTATCTGGCATTATTGCTAAATGCTATGTTATATGATAAAGTGCTACTGACTACTACACTATTCTCTTCAGAAAATACCATGGAAAAGATAAGGTTCTTAAAGTCAGTAGGATTTTTCCCTCTGACTTGCTTGGTATGTTTTATTTAGTTTGTAGTGAGCTGTAGAGGTTGTTTTAGTGAAGATAATTTACTAATTTGTGTTGATGAACCACAGTAGCATCTTTGGCAGGTGATTCCTTTATTCCTAGACTTGCTCTTTCCTGTCATCTTTTTCAACTGTAGTTTTCTTTCAGGTAATAAAATGTGAATCTACATTTTCATAAATAAGATATAGCTTATAAGAAGTAGCTCAGTGCTTCATATTTCTTACATTATGTTACAGAATTGTGTTTCAATCTGTTCTTCGTGGAGGGGTGGACAATGTACAGTTATGTTTCCAGACTTCTGAATTGTGCAGGAGTTTTTTGTGTCTGTCCTTCAGCTTTTGATTTTTGAATGAATTGAGATGATGCACGTAACAGGTGATGCACTGTATTAACCTGTTCAGCTTAGGGAGGTGGGAGTTTATCTACCAGACTTTGCATAAATGGATGTTCGTGTCGTGGCTCTCCACTGGTCTTGAAAGACCCTTACAAATCTGTGCAGAGGTGGTATCACAATTATTGTTTAAGCTGTAGAAGGAACTAAATCTACTCCATGATTCATGACACTTGATAAGTTCACTATTTCTTCTGTGATGGGAATGAATGAAGTTTTTTGTTGAATCTGTACCTATTTTCAATAACCTGACAGCACTGGTGAGTAAAGTCTGGTTTTTATAAGCAGCCCACAGGCTACAGGTGTCTTCAGTGGGCTCTGTGGTTGGTCTCTAGGAGTGAAATGCCATAGCACATTATCATGATCATACAGCCACATAATTAATGTTGTATTATAAAAGACAGGACTTGGAGAATAAAGGCAATAACAAGTCCTGGACACAGTTGCAGACTCCTCTAACAGCTGTCTCTCCCTTTCGCTTAGCTCTGTGCTGTTTCCAATGGAAAGAGGAAAAACCTCCCAAACACTGCAATTTAGTCTTTGTCAAGACCAACGCTTGTAGTAACAATAAAGCTTTTGCAAAGGAATAGTATTTAAATTTAAAAACAAAGTTACAAAGTTCAAGTAATTTATTTATTAAATAAAAAAGAATAAGCTGGCTTAATGTGAGCTGTGACTAGAATTTTAATAGAGCTGATCATGTGGGATGGTTTTTAATGTGTATCTAGTGGTGTTCAACATGCATTTAAAATCTTAGTCTTCTGGGACTGCTTTTTTTCCCTCTCACGCTCTTTCAACAGTCAAGAGATGCACAAAATAGCATTGCTGTGAACTCTGGGACAGTATAACATACTGAATGCATTGTGTGGACTTCACACAAATTCAGGCAGTGTTTAGAACTTGTATTGGGAGTCAGAAAGAGAACCCACAGAGAGTAGAGATGCTTCTCCGAGTGGGGGTTAAACCAAGGCAACATGATAATACTGACAGTATTGCAGTTGTGATGTTCTGTATTT